>NC_056740.1:471904704-471994704 GCF_019279795.1 Protopterus annectens | reverse complement strand
GAAAAATTTTCATAATAACATTTGATGTGTGGCATAGTCCCATGTCTCTCTCTCTCTCTCTCTCTCTCTCTCTCTATATATATATAGAGAGAGAGAGAGAGAAAGAAATACTAACTCAAAGATCTCAGAAACTTGAAGAAGAGGGAGAAAGTGAGGCTAACGCTACACTCGGTTTCTCACTCTTGTCTGTGTCTAGCTATCATGACACAATACCGGCAATGCATTGGGTTCAAAATGCTGGATGTCACTATTCTATCTATTCACATACAGTAATGCACTCCCTTGTTTCATTCCCCTGTGTAAAAAAATCCTGATATTTTAAATCTGAATATTTACTTTTATTTCTGGTTTGTTTTGTTGCCATCTTGTGTATTATATACACAAGTTTTCTGTTAGTCATTAGTCTCTGCTGTGTCAGTCTGGTTTGTACTGTATTTGTTCATATGTTTGCGTATACATCGTTTTCTATTGCCTCACAGTTTTTTTTTCTTTTAGTCATATCTGTTGTATTTGCTCTGATGTGTGGATTTGTCCTGCAATTCCTGAAAAAATTGTCTTGTTTTTATATTTTAATCATACTGTCTCACAAACTCGTCATTATGTCCTCTGAGACTATTCACCTTGGTTCCTGTACTGTGTAAAATTACTTATAATATTACTTGTTGTTTTATCATAGTTTCTCTCTTTTTTGTGTGGGTGGCTTTGATTTTTCATTAGTGCCTTCTGTGCTAGGTTCCTCTTTGTGTTTTCTGTTTTTTCAATAGTCTGTAATTTGCGGGTGGCGTTGATTTTTCATTAGTGCCTTCTGTGCTAGGTACTTCTTTGTGTTTTCTGTTTTTTCAATAGTCTGTAATTTGCGGGTGGCTTTGATTTTTCATTATTGCCTTCTGTGCTAGGTACTTCTTTGTGTTTTCTGTTTTTTCAATAGTCTGTAATTTGCGGGTGGCTTTGATTTTTCATCAGTGCCTTCTGTGCTAGGTACTTCTTTGTGTTTTCTGTTTTTTCAATAGTCTGTAATTTGCGGATGGCTTTGATTTTTCATTAGTGCCTTCTGTGCTAGGTACTTCTTTGTGTTTTCTGTTTTTTCAATAGTCTGTAATTTGCGGGTGGCTTTGATCTTTCGTTAGTGCCTTCTGTGCTAGGTACTTCTTTGTGTTTTCTGTTTTTCAATAGTCTGTAATTTGGTGGCTTTGATTTTTCATTAGTGCCTTCTGTGCTAGGTACTTCTTTGTGTTTTCTGTTTTTTCAATAATCTGTAATTTGTGGGTGGCTTTGATTTTTCGTTAGTGCCTTCTGTGCTAGGTACTTCTTTGTGTTTTCTGTTTTTTCAATAGTCTGTAATTTGCGGGTGGCTTTGATTTTTCATTAGTGCCTTCTGTGCTAGGTACTTCTTTGTGTTTTCTGTTTTTTCAATAGTCTGTAATTTGCAGGTGGCTTTGATTTTTCATTAGTGCCTTCTGTGCTAGGTACTTCTTTGTGTTTTCTGTTTTTTCAATAATCTGTAATTTGCGGGTGGCTTTGATTTTTCATTAGTGCCTTCTGTGCTAGGTACTTCTTTGTGTTTTCTGTTTTTTCAATAGTCTGTAATTTGCGGGTGGCGTTGATTTTTCATTAGTGCCTTCTGTGCTAGGTACTTCTTTGTGTTTTCTGTTTTTTCAATAGTCTGTAATTTGCGGGTGGCGTTGATTTTTCATTAGTGCCTTCTGTGCTAGGTAATTCTTTGTGTTTTCTGTTTTTTCAATAGTCTGTAATTTGCGGGTGGCTTTGATTTTTCATCAGTGCCTTCTGTGCTAGGTACTTCTTTGTGTTTTCTGTTTTTTCAATAGTCTGTAATTTGCGGATGGCTTTGATTTTTCATTAGTGCCTTCTGTGCTAGGTACTTCTTTGTGTTTTCTGTTTTTTCAATAGTCTGTAATTTGCGGGTGGCTTTGATCTTTCGTTAGTGCCTTCTGTGCTAGGTACTTCTTTGTGTTTTCTGTTTTTTCAATAGTCTGTAATTTGCGGGTGGCTTTGATTTTTCATTAGTGCCTTCTGTGCTAGGTACTTCTTTGTGTTTTCTGTTTTTTCAATAATCTGTAATTTGTGGGTGGCTTTGATTTTTCGTTAGTGCCTTCTGTGCTAGGTACTTCTTTGTGTTTTCTGTTTTTTCAATAGTCTGTAATTTGCGGGTGGCTTTGATTTTTCATTAGTGCCTTCTGTGCTAGGTACTTCTTTGTGTTTTCTGTTTTTTCAATAGTCTGTAATTTGCAGGTGGCTTTGATTTTTCATTAGTGCCTTCTGTGCTAGGTACTTCTTTGTGTTTTCTGTTTTTTCAATAATCTGTAATTTGCGGGTGGCTTTGATTTTTCATTAGTGCCTTCTGTGCTAGGTACTTCTTTGTGTTTTCTGTTTTTTCAATAGTCTGTAATTTGCGGGTGGCTTTGATTTTTCATTAGTGCCTTCTGTGCTAGGTACTTCTTTGTGTTTTCTGTTTTTTCAATGCCCCTTTTGGAATGTATCTCACAAGAATTCTGCAGCAGCTGGAAAGGCCACAGAAGTACCCCACAAAGAGGATTACTGGCCTCAAACAAATGTCCTACACTGACCGTCTTAAGAAAACTCCAGCTTTACTCCGTAGCATATCACCTACTCCGAGGTGATCTCTGCCTAACATATAAAGCTATGTCAAACCCAGAGCTGTTGGACATGCTACACCTAAAGAAATCCCAATCCCTCTGAGCTACATGCTCTAGGGACCTAAACTTTGTCACCACAATAAACAGGACATGCTGGAGGGATAGTTTCCTGACCCAGAGACTTCCCATACTTTGGAAAAGGCTACCCATATATGTCAAGCAACGTTCTTCATTAGCACTCTTCAAGAAAAATCTTGATGAGTGGATGGGAAATAGGAAATACACCCCGGGGATCACTTCTGGGTCTCTGCTCAACAGTGGCATTGGAAAATAACTTTCTTGGGTGGAGTAAGCCAGGGAACCTTGTTGGCTAGGCTTATGTAGGCCCTTGGGCCGATAGCCTAGTACCAGCCTATGAACCTATGAGTGTCTGTGTGGTTGTATACAACACTTATCTCAAAGTGTGTGTGTGTGTGTGTGTGTGTGTGTGTGTGTGTGTGTGTGTGTGTGTGTGTGTGTGTGTGTGTGTGTGTGTGTGTGTGTGTGTCAGCTACTTGGGCAGGGACACAAAGCACTGGTTAGACAGAGAGGGTGCTGGAGGTTTTAGTTTGCCCACTAGGCTGAGATATGGACCCTATAGCTGCGCCAGTGGGGAACCTTATTGGGGACCTGGAGAGAAAGGGAGAAACCAGCCCCAGAATGACTGTAATCTCTGTGTGCTCTTCAGGGAAATTGTACTTTACTGTGTGTGTGTATTAATTATCCTTTCTCTATATGGATGCCCCTCACTGGTGTTAGTGGTGAGGATTGTGGCTCCTTGATTGCTGGGCCGGAGCACGGGCATCACATATTAATTGGTGGCAGTGGTAGGATATCCACACCACACATTAACTGGTTAGCAAATACTAATTGGCTTGTAGTGGTGTGGATAGAGTTAATTCCTGTAGCTTGTGTACAGTAATCACTGAAGGTGTTTTGTACTCTACATGTGGCATGCAGTGAATACTCAGAGTTCAGATCACAATTGTTTTATTTCTTTTGTTAGCTTAGTTAGTCAGGGAGAGCAGCTAGCATGTCAGCAGAGGAGTACAAAAAGGTGACAAGGAGCAAGCTGGCTGAGATGTGCCAGGCTATGGGACTGGTGCATGGAAACTTGACTAAGGCAGACATGATTGCAGCTTGTTCACAGCTGCATCAGAAAACAGCAACCAGGAGGACAATCAGACTGACAGTGGAGATGCACCACCCTCAGGGAATGGACAGTTTAACCTTTCTGCAGAGGACTTAAAAATCCATCTGGAGCTAAAGAGACTTGAGTTGGAGGCCAGGCATTTGGAAATAGAAGCAGCTGAGGCATCTGCAGGTTGAGGAGAATAAGAATCTGCTATGCCTGGAAGCTTGAGGAAAAGGAGAGGCAGAGGCAGCATGAGAAGGAGATGTTGACTCTTCACCAGAGTCATGGAGGTAATGGGGAAGGGAGTAACTGGATCCCAGAAGTACAAAAGGTCAGTAAATTTCTTCCGCAGTTTAAAGGGGGAGATAATTTTGATAGTTTGTCTTGGAAAAGTTCATAAATGCTATTGGTTTTATTGAGGTCACAGAGATGATTTTGATTTTGAAGGAGGAAACTTTATTGTTTTCACAAAGTCCAGGAATCTCTATGCTTGTAGTTGACACCATGTAGGATTCCTAATCTATAGAGGGGTAATTAAACTCTCCCATAAGTAGGTTGTTAGGTTGGATAGTAAGTGTCTACAGTAGGTCCAGATATGCATTGTAAGCTTTTTGGGACATGGAGGGTGACTTATAGCAGGTTAGAATATGGTACAGGATTTTGTCTGTGGTGATCTACATGTGGAAGAACTCCAGTGTGTCATCCTGTCTGACCACTCTCTGCTTATTATAGATGTGCAGCTACTGGTCTAAAAGTGTGGACGCCACTGAAAGTTTGCACTGCAGGGTTCTGTCTCCTTTAAACCCTGTCTATATACAGATTACTATATTTTCAAGTGTGAGGAGGGCTTGGAGAGGGTGTAGTTTTTATTTAGGCTCCTGACATTGAGCAGTAACACACTGAGGTTCATTTGAACTGATTTGGCTATCTTGGTAGGTTTGTAAATTTTGCATTGCCTAAATTAGGCACTATGGGGTGTATAATGGTTTAACCAGTATTTGAAAACCTAGAGAGGAAAAGTGCAGGCCATCCTTGGCAAAGCAACGCTGTCTGTTACCCCTGTCCTCCTAAGCTGATACATATTGGCTTCTCTTATGACACCAGAAAGACAGCCAATTGTTGAAATCAATCATCTTTTGCTCATATTGTGGTATCATCTTTGGTGACAGTAATATGTTGCTCATTGCTAGGCTGAAACCAGCCTGAGACACATAGTCTGACAGCTCCACACTTTCTCTTTGCATATAATCCAGGGAGGTACATCTCAAGTTATTTACACCTACATGGACTATGATGGAATCATACTGGTATCTATGGCATAATGAACTGAGTGCATGAGTGATTTGGTGGATCCTTACTCTAAATAAGCAACAAGCCTTTATCTTTTCCTTGTTCAGTCCAAGAGAGGCATCAGTGGCTTACAATAGAGTCCCCTATGACAAGAGTCCTGGAAAGTGTGTTTGCAGGCATCAGTGTCTTAGTGCTTGGGGCTCCACTGAATGTGACTGTATGTGTGGTGTTAGGTCTTGTTTTTTTTTTTTTTCTGAGTGACTTCAGGCCTGCTGAGGCATAGCTGTGAGAACACTGAGAAATAAAATTCCAATGTAAACAAACAGTTTGAGCAGGCAGATATGCATTTTATTCTAGGAAAAACTCATTAACATCTCAATCATTTCAGGACAGAAAGACAGTTGTACAAAATAGACCATCACTAACAACCAAAGTCATATGATCAAGGGGTTCTAATTTTTTGTGGGGCCCTGACTTGACTTATCTATTGAAGAAAATGAATTTCCCAAAACTGCCCTGCCACCTATCATCAATGGGCAGTTACCTTAAACAATCAGAATTTGTGAAGGAAATGAATTCACTCTACATTTCTCTACATGTTGCATGTAAATGTCACTGTTGGACATCGGGTAGTTCTCCTTTATTAATTATTGCTCCCTGTAATTTGCATTATATTCATCTCCTGCCAAATGTTTAATTTGGTATTTGCACCTGTACATCTCTTGAAACCGCTCTTTGTTCTAGCATTGCATTAGACATTGCATATCCCCTCTGTGGTATATTTATCAGTTGATTGATTTGCTATGAAATGTCAAGTTCTTTATAATATGCATATTTGTGCCTGTGGATAGTTCATATTGTTTTGATTGAATGATTTGACTCTGTCTTTCTGTCTGTAGGTACATTCATGACTAAAGAAGGTCCTTGAACCAGCAAACCTGTTCACTCAATTAACATATCAGTAAATAAATAAATAAATATGACTATCTTGTGTGTGTATTAAATCAAATATTTTTTTTTCACATTTTACTGCCATTGCCTGCCAATCCTCATTTTCCCCAGAGAGTCAAAATATTTGTTCCCCATTTCCGTGGAAGGGCTTGACTGGGACAGCCCATCACTGAGGCACCCCTCAGGAGTGGATTATGTTTTATCTTTTTTTTTTGCCTTGATGTCCCAGCACACTTAGGTGGAGGAAGTCACATATAACTGGCTAATGATGATAAATGCTCCTCCCATTTCTGTAACAAGCGTTTCCTTCTTGCAGCCCTACCTCCACCCCAAAGCACGAGAGGTGATTTTCCCAGTCTCTTCAAGGGACATTTTGCCTACTCAGTGTGCCTTACATTGCATGTGACCCTACCCACACCCTGAGACAGACAAGTGGGCCACAATTCTTTACACCTCTCCCTCTCTGTCAGACTCTTTCAATGTCAGGGCCATTAATCAAACCCCTGTCACCTGGTTCCAGTCAGGGCTTCATTCCTCTGTACCATCTGCTCAAGTACTTTTAATGTAAGTCTGTGGTGAAACCTGTTGTCTAGAAGGTCTTCACTTTGTATGGTCTAACTGTTGCTTCACCATCAGATTACAAGTGTGAGAAGGTTCCTTTTGTGAGCTAGGGTTACTGGGTCACTTACTCTGGCTTTTTACGGCTTTTAACATCAATAATCTATCTTAACAAATTTGTCATACTGGACAGAAGGAATGTGTAGGCATGCTTAATAACATTAAATATTTGTAATGAATAGTGCATTAAAACTGAGGATTAAGAATACAGTATGAAACTAGTTGATGCAAGTGCTAGTCTTCTGCTACTGCTTGTAGGTGAGCTGATGTAGCAACCTGTGCAAACTATGAAGGAACTAATGTAGCAAGGGTCGCGCACATCCATCTCATAAAACACTGAAAATGGGGTGTAGGAGTCTGTATCACAACTGAAGTAACTAGCACTTTTGTTAATAAGAAATGCATCCCTGAAAGAGAGTCTGATACTGTCTACAGTCCTTCTCCAGTGATGCTTGAAAATAAAGAACAGCAAGTTTTGAGATCATTTTCTACAACGCAATTTTTATACTATACCATTCTGTTTCTCTTCAAAAATGCCTGCAGCAGCTTTGCCTTAGTGGCAATCTATGCCTTTAAAATTGGTGTCAGTATAAAGCACACTAACCCCTCAGGAATATGGCAGGAACAAAAAAGCTTGGATAACCAGAAGGAATCTGCGTAAATCAACAACACCTGACCTCCCAAAGCAGCAGCAAAACATGCTTTATCTAGTGAATGAACAGCAGAGTGTTTATCTTTTTTCTTCCATCCGCTTCCGGAGTCACAGTCATCTGGACAAGACTTCTGATCACTCTTGGCCTACAAACCACTTCTCAGGAATTACCTCACGATTAGTGCTTTTGTTTTGCTCCTGGCGATTGAAGTAAATAAGACATTATTGTTTAGCTTTCCTAGAGGCTTCCAATCACTGCAATGCCTGAAAACTGATTCTTAGGAGCTAGTTTTGGATTAGTTCTACCATTTTGCTTCTGGCGAGAGAAGGAGCAGAGTTGCATTATTTATTAGTCTTCCTAGAGGCTACCAATCACTTGAAAGCATGAAACTGCTTCTTAGCAACCAGCTTGGGATTAGTGTTTCAGAGTTGCTGCTGGTGGGAGAAGGAGCACTTAACAATTGATTTCTGACAGTCTCGGATTAGGCAGTGTATATGGAACTTCACAGACTGGTCTGGTTTTGGACCACTGTGATGCTTATCTCTCTTCCACTGAGCTGCTGTATGTGCAGAGCATCTCTCAGGACATGGTTAAAACAAGCCACAACACCAGTACTCACAAAACACTATTACGCCTGTAATTTATGCTGTGGGTGTAAGGAAAAAAATACCAGAACTTGCTAGAAAAACATTCCAAAATATATCATCCTCTAGCATTGCAGCAATACCTATACCTTTCCAGCTCTCAGATACTGCAACTCCACACAGATCAGCCAAGGCTTTTGACACTATCCCTCCCACTTATATGGTCAGGAAAAGAGTGTGACCTATTTTCTTGACCATATAAATTTACTTAACACGATTGGTGGACAATTTGCCAAAGATTCTCCAGCCAGCTTGGTCGATGTGGGCATCATGATTGCCTGTCCATAGTGTTAGGTAAATTTATATGGTCAGGAAATGAGGTCACACTTAGGAATGGCTAATGGATGAGAGGTATGTTGGTACCTCTGATGCTAGGCTTAGTGTTCCACCTGCCAGTAGCTAAGGGTTTAGACAGTATACCTCACTCAGGCATCATTGCAAACTCACCCAGCTGGGTATCAATCCTTATATCATTAGATGGGTCACTAACTCGCTCACTGATAGAAAACATATAGTCAAAATAGGGGAATCCACCTCCAACAGCAGACCTGTAACCAGTGGTGCTCCACAGGTATCAGTCCTGGTATGTCTACTGTTTGGAATCTATTTCTCCAAAGTACATGGAAAAACTAAAGGTATGTGGCTGACAAAGTTTGCTGATAACTGCAAATTGGGCATGGTCATAGAATCTCTAAATGATGCCACCATCCTACAAGAGGGTCTTACAGAAAAAAATGATTGGTGTCAAAGTCATGGTCTTAAATTCAGTGCTAAAAAATGTATTAGCATCCCTTTCACTAAGAACAATTTTCCTGCTAACTACCACATCAATAGTATTATCCTAAGTATGCACTCAGTGGTGAGAGACCTGGACACACAGGTTGACAGCAACCTTACCTTTGATCATCATGTCTCCACAGTGGTAAGAAGGACATTCTATATTGCTCATCTCATAAGTAAGGGAATTGTCTCAAGAAAAAAAAAAATCTAACCTCCCTGTACTCTTCCCTCATCGGGCCAATAATTGAGTACAGTGCCCCTTTTGGTATGTACCTTTCCAAGCACTTGCAGCAACTGGAGAGACAGCAAAGGTTCCTCACAAGGAAAATTCAATGTCTTCAGCATTTGTCCTATATGGATCATCTGAAATCACTGTCACTTTATTCTGTTTCATACAGACTACTCAAAGATGATCTCTGCCTTGCATATAAGGCATTCTCTGACCCTGCTTTATTGGAAATGCTGCTTATCCGCAAGTTAAATGGCACACGGATTACTTGCACTAAAGATCTTAATCCGCTATGTGACATTAATAGAACTTGCTGGAAGGACATATTTGTCTCCAGAGGCTGCCACACCTTTGGAACAGACTCCCACTTCATGTCAAACAGACCACCTTATTAGCCCTGTTCAAATACAATCTGGTTGATTGGATGGGTAACCGTAAAGTCACCCCTAGAGGTTTTACCTGTGTTCCTCTTGGACGGGGGCATTAGGTGCTGATCGTGGAAATAAGGGTAGAACTTGGCTAGGCTTGTAAGGACCATAGGATCATTAGGCTAATAACTTCCTATGATCCTATGATACTATGATCGCTCAAGATTCACCAGAAAAGCAGGCCTATGCCTGATAGTAAGACCCACTAAGACTGCTGCCACAGAAGGAAATGTTTTAGTCATAGGTGACCGCCCTGACCAGACTGGACAGGAACAAGGTGACTATAAGCTGCTTATCCAGTGCCAGGATTCATTATGTCACAAGGACCCTAAGGTTCCTTAAACCAGACAAGTATGACTAAGTGCCAGTGTTGGTCCATGTAGGAGTGAATGACCTAGCCAAGCCCCACCCAGTGTGACATTCAGTGAGACATGAAGGAACTTACTATGCATGTGTTAGAAGCACGAAAGGCACTATCTTGAGTAGAATTATCTTGTCTTCATAATAAACAATGCCTTAAAACCATGATGAGATAAGTGGCTCTAACAACTGGATAAGAAGTCGGTGTCACTCCAAGGGGATCCAATATGTGCTGGCCTGGGATGAGATGGTAAATAACACTTTCTGTTTTGCCAGGAATGGTTCGTATCATGCCAGGGCTTCCACATACTGGTTAGGCATTTGCTACCACCATGATGCCTTTTTAGGCAGAGTCCCCGGTTGGATATTCCTACCTAACAGACTCAAACTCAAATTCAGACATTTTTGTGGCACTACTTATTACTGAGTCGACACAGAATGATGCCAGAACGCAAACCCTCCTGCAACTTAAACATATTTATATCTGTGTAGTTACTGAGATGTGGTTTCAGTACATTCACAGCACCTCCTCTATACCAGGGTTTAGCACCTACCATGCCTCCAGGCCCTTGGGTAACCATGGGCTGCATCTGTATTTGTTAGAAACGGCATCACTTCACATCAGATCAACCACAATGCTAACCTGGAAAATTTCACAGTAAAAAGACTAAAAGCACAAAGATTTAATGTAGAAAAAATGATTAGTAAAGTAGAAGTTAAAGAAACAGAAGTTGACGTTATGGAGTGCCTGCGAAGTGAAGAATTTAATGTAGAAGGTCTAAAACAGATTACATCACAGCATGATGGAGTGAATCCCCAGAATAAGGAAAAGCAAGAAGATCAGGAGACGTGAAGAAGAAATACGGACATGGGAAAGGAAAAGAGATTTGATACGGTGTAATGTTTATGCAAAGGAGAAAGCAAAACTAACCAATACAAAAAGAGCAACACCAAAGATATTTGAAGAAAAATATTGGGAAAGGAATCTGGATATGGAAAACTTTGCAATACAAAAAATAAGAAGACTAAGAGGAAAAGTAGAAAAAGAGATTAGTAATGGAGAAGTCAAAGAAATAGAAACTGAAGTAATGGAACAGCTGCAAAGTGAAGGATTCAGTGTAGTAAGTCGAATACAGAAAGCACCACAACAGGACAGAGCAATGGATATACAAATTTAGTGGAAACCAGTGGAACAGGAAGCAACATGTCAGGTGCCATATCAAGATATTTTGGAGCCTTCCACAGGAAACCAGTGTAAAAGTTCACTTGAAGCTAAACAGCAAGGAGAGGAACAGGAAACTGTGGAAACTCTGATGCAGTCAATGTTGAGGAGTGATAGGCCAGTGAGTTCCCATATGACAGAGCAATGGATGACACAGGATGAAACTGAACAGAATGTGCCACAGGGAGATGCTATAGAACTTTCTATAGAATGTCAACAGGAAATGGAAAACAAAGGATGTGCCCTCAGTATGGAAGAAAAGGAGTTAAGAGAAGAGTTGCTTGATTTAATAGACAAAGACAGATATATGAAGATCAATGAGAGAAATAGACTGCAGAAGGTTAATAAAACCCCAAAAGTCAGAAGTCTGATAAAACAAATGAACACAGTAATTAGGACTGTCCATAGAGACCCATGCGATATAACAGAAGTAAACAGAATATATTACTGTGCTGCTAAATTAATAACTGATAAAGTTCTACCACAGAAACATAGGGTAGTGAGGGAAAAGAGGGGGCAACAGTGAATACCATCATGGAAATATCGAATAGAGAAAACTATAAAGCAGCTAAGACAAGAAGTATCATTGTTAGGAGATTATAGAAGAGGGAACAGATCAATGAAAATATTAAGAAAGATAGACATGATAAAAGCAATGAGCATTATTAAAACAAACCAAGATCTATTATGCACTATTGGCTAGGGCCGGTAGCCTAGTACCAACCTATGAACCTATATTCACCCCGGGGATCATGTCAGTCGCCCTGCTAGACAGGGGTCCAGAAAAGTAAATATTGTGGGAAGAAATATCCAGAGAATTGTTATGGCTAGGCTTGTATAGGCCCTAGGGCCGATAGCCTAGTACCAACCTATGAACCAACCTATGAACCTATGAGATAACAAACTAAAAATTTCAAAACAGGTGGAAAGACTCAGAAGATACAAACATAAATATAAGGGAAAAGCACAAAATAAGCAATTTACTGATGACCCAAAAAAACTTTTGTAGAGAATTGGGAAATAAGATAAAAGGAATTGATAAACCACCGAAAAAAGAGGAAGTAGATACATTTTGGAGAAGTATCTATGAAGATCCTGTGAAACATAACAAAGATGCTAAATGGATCAAAGAAGTAAAAGAAAGACTAAGAAGTTTAAAGGTGCAGGATATGAAATGGGATGAAATAATAGCCAGAGAGATTGAAACAAAGTGAAAAGCATCTAATTGGAAAACCCCAGGCCCAGATGCAGTACCTAATGTTTGGCTTAAAGTATTAACTTCTTTACATGAGGATCTAGCCATGAGTAAGAACTATTTATATGCACATCCCTAACAGACACCGTACTGGTTAACAACAGGAAAAACAATGCTCTTACTTAAGAGTGAACCTGCAAGCTACCTTACAAATTATAGACCAATAACTTGTCTTCCGACAATGTATAAACTATACATGGGGATTGACACTGACATAGTTTATAGTCATTTAGAAGAAAACTCAATTATGGCAGTAGAACAAAAGGGCAATAAAAGAAAGTCATATGGGACAAATGATCATTTGTTGTTAAATAAAGTTATAGTGGAGAACTGTAAGAAGGGGAAGAATTTAAGTATAGCATGGGTTGACTATAAAAAAGCATTTGATAGTATCCCACATTCATGGATAAAACAGTGCTTAAAATGTATACGGTACATCCTACACTGATTGATTACATTACAGTAACCATGAAACAGTGGCAGACCACTTTGCAATTAAGCCATGATAAAGGACAGAATATTATCCCAGGGATAAAAATCCAAAGGGGGATATTCCAGGGTGACTCAATGTCACCGTTGCTATTTTGCTTTGCCATTAATCCATTAAGCTGTTTACTTAACAGCATAGGTCATGGCTATAATTCGGCTTCTAGAAAACAAAGTGTAATGACTTCTCATCTTCTCTTTGTCGATGATTTAAAATTGTATAGCTCATCAGATGAGGAACTGAAAGCACAGCTGCAGGTTGTCAAAACTTTTTCAGATGATATTGGAATGTCATTTGGTCTTCATAAATGTGCAAAAGCAACCTTTAAAAAAGGAAAACTGCAACACCAGGAAAACATCAGTTTGGGACAAGAATGTGATATAAAAGAACTTGAGCAAGAGGGGTGTATAAATACTTGGGAATTGATGAAGGGTCAGCAATAAAACATGAACAAATGTGAATAAAGCTTAGTAAGGAGTACTTTAGAAGACTTAAATTAATCCTGAAAACAGCATTGACACCAAGGAACAAGATCCAAGCTATAAATCAATTTGTTCTTCCTGTCCTAACTTATAGTTTTGCAGTGATTGACTGGCCACAAAAAGTGTTGGATAGATTGGATATTAAAACAAAAAGGATGCTTTATGCTCACCAAATGATTTATAAAAATCAGTGTATACCAATATTATATATTCCCCATTCTGAAGGAGGGATGGGCCTCCTTGAAATTGATTACATGTATAGATCTGCAATTGTGGGACTCCACACATATCTACTGACCTCACAAGATCCAAATGTGGTGAAAGTTTTGAAACATGAAGAGAATAAATCTTAGATGACATCTCTTATCAACGTCAAGCAGAAATGGAAATCAAACCAGAAGTGGATAAAAACCAGGCAGCAACTGAATGTGCTAAAAAACAAAAGAAAGAATATAAGGTGAAGGACCAGATGAGAAGGCAAGAAATGTGGAAAAAACATAAACATAGTTGCAAGTATAGGAAACTTCTGGAAGAGCCTCATGTTGATCAAGAACAAATGCAGGAATGGTTAAGGAGAGGTGAATTTACATCAAGAAATGAAAGGTTAATATTGGCAACCCAAGAGAGTGGGCTACGTACACGTTGGTTTACTAAGTCCATTGAGCATGTGGGAGAAACAGACATATGTAGGTTTTGTGGAACCAAATTGGCAACAGTCACACACCTTATTGCTGGTTGCGACTCTCTAATGGCAGAGGGGCTGTATACTGAAAGGCAAAATAATGTGGCGAGATTGTTACACTGGAGATTATGCAAACATTATGGTGTCAAAGTGGCTGAAAAACACTGGAAACATGAGCCACAGAGAATCATAGAAAATTATGAAGCTTACATCACATGGGATCACCCAATACCAACAGTCCAAAAGATAGATGCTAGAAAACCAGATATAGTAGTCCAAGAAAAGAATACAAAAGTAGCATTGATCAGTGAAATCGCCACACCTAGTGACTACAGTGTCTTGCATACAGAGAGACACAAAGTCATAAAATACCTCGATATGCAGGCAGAAATGCGAGCCATCTGGAAGAAAAATACCCAGACAGTTCCAATAGTAGTAGGAGCAACTGGTTTTATAAAAAAGAATTTACAATCGTATTTAGATATGCTACCAATTCATGTAACACCGTACGAATTGCAGAAGGAGTCATTACTGGGCACATTGCGGGTGCTGGGAAGAGCACTTTTGGCTAACATCAAAGAGTGAAACAATACTAATTTCATGAACTTTAATCATACTTTGACTTAGGAATGGGGTCCATTCCCATCATGGTATTAGAAATCCAAAAGACTTGGAGAAATTAAAAAGGGACTAACCTGGAAACTCCTCAAGATCCAAATCACCCTTAACAAATCCAACTGTTACTTCATTGCTACAATTCAGCATAAATGTCCCCCAGAGATCATAGAAATTACCTTAATACAATTGAAGAGTTAAATATCAAACCAAATACCTTCTTGCCAGTGGACTTCCATTATCCAAGTATTGACTGGAACATTTACACCTCTAAAAATGGATATGTTCAACATTTCCTAGACTTTGTTTATATCAATCCACTGAAGCAAATCGTGCAACTACCAACTAGAGGTTCTAATATGATTGACCTTGTCTTTACCAACCTAGCCCCAAAATGTATCCCACTACACAACTCCCCATGCTCTCTTAAATCTAACCAGAAATCAGATAATTTTTCTGTCTGATTTAATGGTTCCCTACCACCACACAAAGCCAGCTTTAGGGTCTTCTTCATGGTAAACCTACTTTAACTTGTAGTAAACCTTTGCAAAATTCCTAGCAATCCCTTGCAAATGGACCCAACTGAGATGGTCACAGCATTCATCTCCAGTTTTTACCAGCACCTTAACAGTTGCAAAGAAAAGTCTCTACCTGCTTGTTATTACTTTAATGGTAAATTCAGGGGGAACATGCTCTAGCAGAACTCGTGTATTAAAACATTATTAAAACATTGTATAACAAAGAAGCAAAATAATGAAGAGTTGTAAGAAATCCCCAGCTCCCTCCCCTAAGAAAATACTGCAACATGCCAGCAAGGAACTTAAGGCCACTATTAGAAATACAAAGCAATGCACAAACCTGAGGTCTGTACATATACCAAAAGGAGGCTAGAAATCTTTCTTCAGTTATACCCGGAAATTAAGGAATAATGTTCAACAATGCACTGAGTTAATCCATGAACATTTCACAAGTTCCAGTCCCAAGGATATAGCCAATGTATTATCAGACAAAGTTAGTGCTACCTTTGCCCCAACTACCTGCATTGTTGCACTGACTATCCCTGAAAATTTAGTTTCCTTTCTAATCAACTTGGAACAAGTCTTAGAATCACTATCAAAAGCTGAA
Organism: Protopterus annectens; assembly: GCF_019279795.1. Taxonomy (NCBI): domain Eukaryota; kingdom Metazoa; phylum Chordata; order Ceratodontiformes; family Protopteridae; genus Protopterus; species Protopterus annectens. The sequence continues at coordinate 471,979,094 of NC_056740.1, read as the reverse complement.
GGTATTGTTTCAGATAACAAGTAAGCACCATCCAATCTTATTTAAACTGTTCAACCCCAACCTATCCGTAGGGTTTGACATTGATGCATGAATGACACCCACTGTAACTCCTCTAGACAAGGATGACTCATCTACAAACACAGGTTTGTATAGGCTTATCAGCCTCACCAATATTATATGCAGAATCATGGAAAGTATCCCAGCAGAACTCATTTATGCAGACATAGAAAGTCTAACATTTGTAGATGCCAATCAGTTTGGCTTTGTCAAGGCCAGGCACTGTCTTCAGAACGTAATAAATTTCTTTGAAAAGATTACAGAGGCTGTGGACAGTGGTCACTCTGCACATGCTGCTTAACTTGACATGGACAAGGCTTTTAACACTGTTCCTGAAAACATATTATCAAAAAGTTAGATAAATTCAGTGTAAGCTTCTGCAATGCCTTCTGGATTACAAACTGACTATTAAACAGATCTCAAATAGCGACTGTTGTTGGTTATGCTCTCTGAGCATAAAGTTGTAAGTGGGTGGGCCTCACATGGATCGTTGTTGGTCCTTCTACTCTTTGTCATTTATTTTGCAGTCGTCCAGGCCTATATCTCTGAATTGTGTTTGGCCAACCTTGCTGATGGCTCCAAGCGAGATACTATTATGTTCTCATCAACTGATACTAACAGCTCCAAGACAGTCTGCAATATGCATCTACATGGTGAGCTGAAAGCAATAGCAAACTAAATGCGAAAAGGTACAGCATCATAAAATTTGGTAAAAATTTTCATTTTGGTAAAAATAAAAAAAAAGCTGTTGCTAACTCAGATGTAAAACTTGGCTCTCTTCTTCAGTCAGATACAGTCATAAAAGATCTGGGTACCTATGAGGAATAATCCTCTCTCTCAATCATTCATCATGTTTCTACCATAGGTTCATAGGTGTGTACTAGGCCGATGGCCCTAGGGCCTTTACAAGACAAGCCATAAGATTATCCTGGCATTGTGCCACTGGACCTTAGTTCCCAGTGCCGCTGTCGAGAAGAGCCACTGGAGTTATCCCCAGGGTGAATTTTCTATTTCCCATCCATTCATCAAGATTTCTCTTGAAGAGCGTCAGCAAGGTGCTCTGCTTGACATGTATGGGAAGTCTATTCCATACCATGGGCATTCTCTGGGTTATGAACCTGTCACTCCAGTACTTTCTGTTGATTGTGGTAATGAGGCTGAGGTCTCTGGAGCCTGTGGTGCAAAGGGATTGTGATTTCTTTAGATGTAGCATTTCTAACAGAGCTGGGTCAGACATGGCTATGTAAGTCAACAGATCGCCTCTAACTAAGCGATATGACACAGAGAATAGTTGGAGTTTTTTGTCTGTCCATACAGGACAAGTGTTTAAGGCCTAGGATCCTCTTTGTGAGGTATTTTAACGGCCTCTCCAGTTGTTGCAGGTGTCTAGTGAGGTACATGTCAAATGGGGCATTGTACTTGATGATTGGCCTAATGAGGGAAGAGTAGAGGGAGACAATGACCTCTTTCTCCCTGGATGCAAAACCCTTAGTAATGAGATGTGCCACATAGAAGTACTTTCTGACCACAATGGCAATGTGGCGATCAAAAGAGAGATTGCTGTCAACCTGTGTTCCCAGATCTCTTATAACGCCTTCTGTGTTCAATGAATTACCATCAATGTGGTAATTCATGGGAACCGTTTTTTTTCCCAAACGGGATGACGACACATTTTTTGGGCATTGAGCTTAAGGCCATGGTTCTGACATGAGTTGGTCTCAGTGAGGCCATTCTGTAGGATGTCAACATCACTTGGGGAGTTAATAATAGCTACCAAATTGCAATTGTCTGCAAACTTTGTCAGACAGAGTCTCTTCTTGTTGGTCTGGACTTCAGAGAAGTAGATACCAAACAGGAGAGGACCCAGGACCGAACCATGTGGAACTCCACTCGTGACTACTCAGCAGTCTGACTTGGAGTCAACTACTTTCATACTGTGGGTTCTATCTGTGAGCCAGTTAGCAGCCCACCTAGTGATATAAGGGTTGATGCCTAGCTTATTGAGTTTTTCTATGATTCCTGAGTGGGGAATGGTATCAAAGGCCTTGGTCAGGCCAAGGTAGGCTGTATGAACCACCTTGCCTTCATCCACAGTCCTGGTGACTGACTCAAAGAAGTTGACCAAGTTGAGCAGACATGATCTACCCTTCACAAAACCAAACTGTGTGGGATCCAGAGTTTGGAGATTCCCTATATCCTTGTTTATTAGGTCCATGATGATGCATTCCATAGCTTTGCATATCAGACTTGTCAGACTAATGGGGCAATAGTTCCTAGGGTCTGTAGTCACTCCTCCTTTGTGGAGAGGGATGACTGTAGCAGTGCACCATTCAGTAGGGACAAAGCCTGAGGTGAGGCTGTGATTGAACAGGGCACACAGGTGAGGTGCCAGTTCACTCTGTAGTTCATGTAGAACACAGCCAGGGATATTGTCAGGTCCCATAGAAGCTGTATTTTTGGCCTTGGGCAGTGCTGTTTCAACCTGTGCAGCAGTAATACTGGGTGTCTGGCAATCTACTGGTATTGTGACTGGTCCTTTGGGGGGGTAGAGGGGTAAAGTTGGCACTGAATCTGTCGGCCAGTATATTGGTAACATTTGTTGGCTCTGTATATGAGGTACCATTGTGCAGTAGCTCAGAGCAAATCTGGGTATTGCCGTGGAGATTCTTTACATAACTATAGAATGCATTGTGGTTGTCTTTACTATCTGCTGCAATTCTGTTTTCATAGCTAGTTTTAGGGGATTTGATGAGGAATCTCAACTTTTTGTTGAGGCTGATAAGGGAGTTTTTCAAGTCTTGGGACTTCACCTTATTCAGCATCAGTTTCCTCCTTCTGTTGCAGAGTTTGTTTATGGAAGGGGACCACCATATTGGCTTCCTTTTTTGTCGGAGTCTTGGTTCTTTTGGGTATGGCGAGATCCATGCATTTGTGTACATGCTCGTACAGTGCATTGGTATATGATTCGGCGGTCATGCAACTATTCTCCATTTGCATGGGTGCCATAGTCATGAAATCCTTCTACCTGTCTCTGGTACTTTCCAAGAGAATTTCTTTAGGGTCCAATGAAGCCATATTACGTCTGTACTCTTCACTTGTCAGACCCATCGTTGTATACAGCGCCCTTTCCAAACATATTTCTTTACTAGAAAGGCCCCAGTGATTTAAAAAAAATGAACATCTTCAGATCCTTGAACTTTCTTGGCAGGTTATCACAATGCTGCTTATCCTCAGTAGCTTACTGGCTGCTCCAGAGTGACCTGCATCTCACTTTTTGAGACACGAAACACCCAATCCTATTTGACCCCATAGTTCTTCTTAAAATCAGTAATACTATAAGCACTCACAGTAGGGATGTAAATTTACACCAACAGTTAAACAAGACTCACTGGAAAGGGAAGTACTTTATTCAACATATTCCCAGCCTACGGAATAAGTTGCCATTACATGTCAGGCAAAGTGCAACTTTGCCTGCTTTTATGGATAGGCTTGATTATTGGATGGGCAGACATAAATTTGTCCCAGGGTTGTCATGTGAGGCCCTGCCTGAATTGGGAGGTCGACACTATTAAGGGCTTGAAAAGGGAAGCAAGAACGTTTAAGTGTGTCTGCTTAAAGTCATATGTGGTGAGGCACCTTCCAGTCCCTGTGATCACATGACTAGTATCATTCCTGTGTTCCTAATTGGAGTATCAGGAGTGGTTAAGCTCAGGAGTGGTTCAGCTGAAAGCTTAACCACATTGATAATTTAACTCACTGTAAAAAGAGAAACTTTCTGTGATCAGCATTCTTTGATTAACAAGCAGTTGAATCAATGGGTTTAATACAAGTAATTTTGCTAAAATTATGGATGTGGCAAGAGTTACATGTAAGGCAGGTACATTGATTCTGTTTGCATTCATTTTTACTATATTTTCTTAATGAGAAGCTTCCTATGGGATAATGTTAATATATCTATTAAAATTAATTAGTATTACAGTGGGGAAAACAAGCCTGACACTAAATGTATCTGAAATAATTACTTACAGTGAGAACACAGGATGAGTACATGAGCAAATCATCCAATCATTTAAACATTGTATAAAATCTACCTATATAATATTTGCATTTTTATTTTTTATGAATTTGTAAATCAGCAGCACAGGCTCAGGGATAAGCCTGGTACATTGCAAAGACACACCAGTTGTTTTACTTGCACAGTGCTGCTATGCAGAATTACTCCAAATAGCAAATGGAGGTTAAAATGAGGCCCCATCGGTCTGAGTTGATGATAGCTCAAGTGGATGTAAAATAACCCTCTCTATCTATCAAAAGAGTAGGGGAAATTCCCTGGTTCCCTGGACAACTTTCCCCTGATAGTATAAATACCAACTGAGATCTCCCCTGAAAAGAGGCAGTTAGCCTAGTGGCACTAAACTGGTAAACAGAGGATAAATAAATAAATAAATAAATAAATAAATAATCAATACACACCTAGCCAATAAGTGAACAGTGACCAAAGGTGAGACTTTAACCCTGTACCTCGTGTCTCTGAGGGAAAAAGCTTAGCCATTGTGACAATCCAAAACTCCTATGTCTGAGGTAAACACGTCAGCTATTATACCAACCTTTAACACCACCCCAACCCATTGAAATGATTACTGAAGGAATCTATCACAATCCTTAAAGCATTTCTCCAAACAGAAAACATTGTCAAATGTACTCTGCTCTCTGTGCAAGAGATTAAAGAACCTCACTGTACATTTATTGCTTATTTATTTATTTTACATTTGTTTACCAGGAAAGTCCGACTGGGCAAGAAGCACATTTTCAGCGGAGGCCCGAGGAGAAAAGCTCTGTTAAGGTACAAACAGTAGACTTAGAAACAGTAGAATACATTACATTACCAGCTCAGTTGAAATAATAAAATATGATTAAAAACAATATGTGTAAATACTGAGGAGAAAACATTAAAATGGATATAGCTGTTATACAGAAATTTACAGTGCAAATAAGTGGGTAGTACAAACAGATGTTAGTATAGGAGTACGTATTTGGTATAGTATCAGGGTAGACTTAAGGAGATTGTGAGTTCTTCTGTGTGTATAACATAAATAGGTGGGTATTACAAACAGGTGTTAGTACAGGAATACGTATTTGGTATAGTGCCAGTGTAGACTGAGGGAGATTCTGAGTTCATTTCTGGGTGTATACCGTAAATAGGTGGGTATTACAAACAGATGTTACTACAGGAATATGTATTTGATATAGTGCCAGTGTAGACAGAGGGAGATTCTGAGTTCATTTCTGGCTGTATACCGTAAACAGGTGGGTATTACAAACAGATGTTAGTACAGGAGTACGTATTTGGTATAGTGCCAGTGTAGACTGAGGGAGATTCTGAGTTCATTTCTGGGTGTATACCGTAAATAGGTGGGTATTACAAAAAGATGTTACTACAGGAATATGTATTTGATATAGTGCCAGTGTAGACAGAGGGAGATTCTGAGTTCATTTCTGGGTGTATACCGTAAACAGGTGGGTACTACAAACAGATGTTAGTACAGGAGTACGTATATGGTATAGTGCCAGTGTAGACTGAGGGAGATTCTGAATTCATTTCTGTGTGTATACCGTAAATAGGTGGGTATTACAAACAGATGTTAGTACAGGAGTACGTATTTGGTATAGTGTCAGTGTAGACTTAAGGAGATTGTGAGTTCTTCTGTGTGTATAACATAAATAGGTGGGTATTACAAACAGATGCTAGTACAGGAGTACGTATTAGGTATAGTGCCAGTGTAGACTTAAGGAGATTGTGAGTTCATTTCTGGGTGTATACCGTAAATAGGTGGGTATTACAAACAGATGTTAGTACAGGAATATCTATTTGGTATAGTGCCAGTGTAGACAGAGGGAGATTCTGAGTTCATTTCTGGGTGTATACCATAAATAGGTGGGTATTAAAGACAGATGTTAGTACAGGAATATGTATTTGGTATAGTGTCAGTGTAGACTTAAGGAGATTGAGTTCATTTCTGGGTGTATACCGTAAATAGGTGGGTATTACAAACAGATGTTAGTACAGGAGTACGTATTTGGTATAGTGTCAGTGTAGACTTAAGGAGATTGTGAGTTCTTCTGTGTGTATAACAGAAATAGGTGGGTATTACAAACAGGTGTTAGTACAGGAATATGTATTTGGTATAGTGTCAGTGTAGACTTAAGGAGATTTTGAGTTCATTTCTATGTGTATAACGTAAATAGGTGGGTATTACAAACAGATGTTAGTACAGGAATAAGTATTTGGTATAGTGTCAGTGCAGACTTAGGGAGATTCTGAGTTCATTTCTGGGTGTATACCGTAAATAGGTGGGTAATACAAACAGATGTTAGTACAGGAGTACGTATTTGGTATAGTGTCAATATAGACTTAGGGAGATTCTGAGTTCATTTCTGGGTGTATACCATAAATAGGAGGGTATTACAAACAGATGTTAGTACAGGAATACGTATTTGGTATAGTGCCAGTGTAGACTGAGGGAGATTCTAGTTCATTTCTAGGTGTATACCGTAAATAGGTGGGTATTACAAACAGATGTTAGTACAGGGACACATATTTGGTATATTGCCAGTGTATACTGATGGAGATTCTGAGTTCATTACTGTGTGTATACCGTAAATAGCTGGGTATTACAAACAGATGCTAGTACAGGAGTACGTATTTGGTATAGTGTCAGAGTAGACATAGGGAGATTCTGAGTTCATTTCTGGGTGTATACCTTAAATAGGTGGGTATTACAAACAGATGTTACTACAGAAATATGTATTTGATATAATGCCAGTGTAGACTTAGGAAGATTCTGAGTTCATTTCTCAGTGTATACCATAAATAGGTGGGTATTATAAACAGATGTTAGTACAGGAATACATATTTGGTATATAGCCAGTGTATACTGATGGAGATTCTGAGTTCATTTCTGGGTGTATACCATAAATAAGTGGGTATTACACACAGATGTTAGTACAGAAATATGTATTTGGTATAGTGTCGGTGTAGACTTAGGGAGATTCTGAGTTTATTTCTGGGTGTATACCGTAACTAGGTGAGTATTACAAACAGATGTTAGTACAGGAATATGAATTTGGTATAGTATCAGTGTAGACTTAGGGAGATTCTGAGTTCATTTCTGGGTGTATACCATAAATAGGTGGGTATTACAAACAGATGTTAGTACAGGAATATGTATTTGATATAGTGCCAGTGCAGACTTAGGGAGATTCTGAGTTCATTTCTGGGTGTATACCGTAAATAGGTGGGTAGTACAAACAGATGTTACAACAGGAATATGTATTTGATATAGTGCCAGTGTAGACTTAGGGAGATTCTGAGTTCATTTCTGGGTGTATACCATAAATAGGTGGGTATTACAAACAGATGTTAGTACAGGAATACGTATTTGGTATAGTGCCAGTGTAGACTGAGGGAGATTCTAGTTCATTTCTGGATGTATACCATAAATAGCGGGGTATTACAATCAGATGTTAGTACAAGAATGCATATTTGGTATATTGCCAGTGTATACTGATGGAGATTCTGAGTTCATTACTGGGTGTATACCGTAAATAGGTGGGTATTACAAACAGATGCTAGTACAGGAGTACGTATTTGGTATAGTGTCAGTGTAGACTTAGGGAGATTCTGAGTTCATTTCTTGGTGTATACCGTAAATAGGTGGGTAGTACAAACAGATGTTACAACAGGAATATGTATTTGATATAGTGCCAGTGTAGACTTAGGGAGATTCTGAGTTAATTTCTGGGTGTATACCGTAAATAGGTGGGTATTACAAACAGATGTTAGTACAGGAATACGTATTTGGAATATTGCCAGATATTGATGGAGATTCTGAGTTCATTACTGGGTGTATACCATAAATTGGTGGGTATTACAAACAGATGCTAGTACAGGAGTACGTATTTGGTATAGTGTCAGTGTAGAATTAGGGAGATTCTGTGTTCATTTCTTGGTGTATACCTTAAATAGGTGGGTATTACAAACAGATGTTACTACAGAAATATGTATTTGATATAATGCCAGTGTAGACTTAGGAAGATTCTGAGTTCATTTCTCAGTGTATACCATAAATAGGTGGGTATTACAAACAGATGTTAGTACAGGAATACATATTTGGTATATAGCCAGTGTATACTGATGGAGATTCTGAGTTCTTTTCTGGGTGTATACCTTAAATAGGTGGGTATTGCAAACACATGTTAGTACAGGAATACGTATTTGGTATAGTGTCAGTGTAGACTTAAGGAGATTCTGAGTTCATTTCTGTGTGTATACCGTAAATAGGTGGGTATGACAAACAGATGTTAGTACAGGAATACGTATTTGATATAGTGCCAGTGTAGACTTAGGGAGATTATGAGTTCATTTCTCAGTGTATACCATAAATAGGTGGGTATTACAAACAGATGTTAGTAGAGGAATACATATTTGGTATATTGCCAGTGTATACTGATGGAGATTTTGAGTTCATTTCTGGGGGTATACCATAAATAGGTGGGTATTACAAACAGATGTTAGTACAGGAATATGTATTTGGTATAGTGTCAGTGTAGACTTAGCGGGATTCTGAGTTCATTTCTGGGTGTATACCGTAAATAGGTGAGTATTACAAACAGATGTTAGTACAGGAATATGTATTTGATATAGTGCCAGTGCAGACTTAGGGAGATTCTGAGTTCATTTCTGGGTGTATACCGTAAAAAGGTGGGTATTACAAACAGATGTTAAAACAGGAATATGTATTTGATATAGTGCCAGTGTAGACTTAGGGAGATTCTGAGTTAATTTCTGGGTGTATACCGTAAATAGGTGGGTATTACAAACAGATGTTAGTACAGGAATACGTATTTGGAATATTGCCAGATATTGATGGAGATTCTGAGTTCATTACTGGGTGTATACCATAAATTGGTGGGTATTACAAACAGATGCTAGTACAGGAGTACGTATTTGGTATAGTGTCAGTGTAGAATTAGGGAGAATTTGTGTTCATTTCTTGGTGTATACCTTAAATAGGTGGGTATTGCAAACAGATGTTAGTGCAGGAATACGTATTTGGCATAGTGTCAGTGTAGACTTAAGGAGATTCTGAGTTCATTTCTGTGTGTATACCATAAATAGGTGGGTATGACAAACAGATGTTAGTACAGGAATATGTATTTGATATAGTGCAGTGTAGACTTAGGGAGATTCTGAGTTCATTTCTCAGTGTATACCATAAATAGGTGGGTATTACAAACAGATGTTAGTACAGGAATACATATTTGGTATATTGCCAGTGTATACTGGTGGAGATTCTGAGTTCATTTCTGGGGGTATACCATAAATAAGTGGGTATTACAAACAGATGTTAGTACAGGAATATGTATTTGGTATAGTGTCAGTGTAGACTTAGGGAGATTCTGAGTTCATTTCTGGGTGTGTACTGTAAACAGGTGGGTATTACAAACAGATGTTAGTACAGGAATATGTATTTGGTATAGTGCCAGTGTAGACTGAGGGAGATTCTGATTTCTTTTCTGGATGTATACCGTAAATAGGTGGGTATTACAAACAGATGTTACTACATGAATATGTATTTGATATAGTGCCAGTGTAGACAGAGGGAGATTCTGAGTTCATTTCTGGGTGTATACCGTAAACAGGTGGGTATTACAAACAGATGTTAGTACAGGAGTACGTATTTGGTATAGTGCCAGTGTAGACTGAGGGAAATTCTGAGTTCATTTCTGTGTGTATACCGTAAATAGGTGGGTATTACAAACAGATGTTGGTACAGGAGTACGTATTTGGTATAGTGTCAGTGTAGACTTGAGATTGTGAGTTTTTCTGTGTGTATAACATAAAAAGGTGGGTATTACAAACAGGTGTTAGTACAGGAGTACGTATTTGGTATAGTGTCAGTGTAGACTTAAGGAGATTGAGAGTTCTTCTGTGTGTATAACAGAAATAAGTGGGTATTACAAACAGATGCTAGTACAGGAGTACGTATTTGGTATAGTGCCAGTGTAGACTTAAGGAGATTGTGAGTTCATTTCTGGGTGTATACCGTAAATAGGTGGGTATTACAAACAGATGTTAGTACAGGAATATGTATTTGGTATAGTGTCGGTGTAGACTTAGGGAGATTCTGAGTTCATTTCTCAGTGTATACCATAAATAGGTGGGTATTACAAACAGATGTTTGTACAGGAGTACGTATTTGGTATAGTGTCAGTGTAGACTTAAGGAGATTGTGGGTTCTTCTGTGTGTATAACATAAATAGGTGGGTATTACAAACAGGTGTTAGTACAGGAATATGTATTTGGTATACTGCCAGTATAGACAGAGGGAGATTCTGAGTTCATTTCTGGGTGTATACCGTAAACAGGTGGGTATTACAAACAGATGTTAGTACAGGAGTACGTATTTGTTATAGTGCCAGTGTAGACTGAGGGAGATTCTGATTTCTTTTCTGGATGTATACCGTAAATAGGTGGGTATTACAAACAGATGTTACTACATGAATATGTATTTGATATAGTGCCAGTGTAGACAGAGGGAGATTCTGAGTTCATTTCTGGGTGTATACCGTAAACAGGAGGGTATTACAAACAGATGTTAGTACAGGAGTACGTATTTGGTATAGTGCCAGTGTAGACTTAGGGAGATTCTGAGTTCATTTCTGTGTGTATATCGTAAATTGGTGGGTATTACTAACAGATGTTAGTACAGGAATATGTATTTGGCATAGTGTCAGTGTAGACTTAAGGAGATTTTGAGTTCATTTCTGTGTGTATAACGTAAATAGGTGGGTATTACAAACAGATGTTAGTACAGGAATATGTATTTGGTATAGTGTCAGTGTAGACATAGGGAGATTCTGAGTTCATTTCTGGGTGTATACCGTAAATAGGTGGGTATTACAAACAGATGTTAGTACAGGAGTACGTATTTGGTATAGTGTCAATATAGACTTAGGGAGATTCTGAGTTCATTTCTGGGTGTATACCGTAAATAGGTGGGTATTACAAACAGATGTTAGTACAGGAATACGTTTTTGGTATAGTGCCAGTGTTGACTGAGGGAGATTCTAGTTCATTTCTAGGTGTATACCGTAAATAGTTGGGTATTACAAACAGATGTTAGTACAGGGACACATATTTGGTATATTGCCAGTATATACTGATGGAGATTCTGAGTTCATTACTGGGTGTATACCGTAAATAGCTGGGTATTCCAAACAGATGCTAGTACAGGAGTACGTATTTGGTATAGTGTCAGTGTAGACTTAGGAGATTCTGAGTTCATTTCTGGGTGTATACCTTAAATAGGTGGGTATTACAAACAGATGTTACTACAGAAATATGTATTTGATATAATGCCAGTGTAGACTTAGGAAGATTCTGAGTTCATTTCTCAGTGTATACCATAAATAGGTGGGTATTACAAACAGATGTTAGTACAGGAATACATATTTGGTATATAGCCAGTGTATACTGATGGAGATTCTGAGTTCATTTCTGGGTGTATACCATAAATAAGTGGGTATTACAAACAGATGTTAGTACAGGAATATGTATTTGGTATAGTGTCAGTGTAGACTTAGGGAGATTCTGAGTTCATTTCTGGGTGTATACCATAAATAGGTGAGTATTACATACAGATGTTAGTACAGGAATATGTATTTGGTATAGTTTCAGTGTAGACTTAGGGAGATTCTGAGTTCATTTCTGGGTGTATAGCGTAAATAGGTGGGTATTACAAACAAATGTTAGTACAGGAATATGTATTTGATATAGTGCCAGTGTAGACTTAGGGAGATTCTGAGTTCATTTCTGGGTGTATACCGTAAATAGGTGGGTATTACAAACAGATGTTACTACAGGAACACATATTTGGTATATTGCCATTGTATACTGATGGAGATTCTGAGTTCATTACTGGGTGTATACCGTAAATAGGTGAGTATTCCAAACAGATGCTAGTACAGGAGTACGTATTTGGTATAGTGTCAGTGTAGACTTAGGGAGATTCTGAGTTCATTTCTGGGTTTATACCTTAAATAGGTGTGTATTGCAAACAGATGTTAGTACAGGAATACGTATTTGGTATAGTGTCAGTGTAGACTTAAGGAGATTCTGAGTTCATTTCTGTGTGTATACCGTAAATAGGTGGGTATTACAAACAGATGTTAGTACAGGAATATGTATTTGGTATAGTGCCATTGTAGACTTAGGGAAATTCTGAGTTCATTTCTGGGTGTATACCGTAAATAGGTGAGTATTACAAACAGATGTTAGTACAGGTATATGTATTTGGTATAGTGTCAGTGTAGACTTAGGGAGATTCTGAGTTCATTTCTGGGTGTATACCGTAAATAGGTGCGTATTACAGACAGATGTTAGTACAGGAATATGTATTTGATATAGTGCCAGTGCAGACTTAGGGAGATTCTGAGTTCATTTCTGGGTGTATACTGTAAATAGGTGGGTATTACAAACAGATGTTAGTACAGGAATACGTATTTGGTATAGTGCCAGTGTAGACTGAGGGAGATTCTAGTTCATTTCTGGGTGTATACCATAAATAGGTGGGTATTACAAACTGATGTTAGTACAAGAATACATATTTGGTATATTGCCAGTGTATACTGATGGAGATTCTGAGTTCATTACTGGGTGTATACCGTAAATAGGTGGGTATTACAAACAGATGCTAGTACAGGAGTATGTATCTGGTATAGTGTCAGTGTAGACTTAGGGAGATTCTGAGTTCATTTCTTGGTGTATACCATAAATAGGTGGGTATTGCAAACAGATGTTAGTACAGGAATATGTATTTGGTATAGTGTCAGTGTAGACTTAAGGATATTCTGAGTTCATTTCTGTGTGTATACCATAAATAGGTGGGTATGACAAACAGATGTTAGTACAGGAATATGTATTTGATATAGTGCCAGTGTAGACTTAGGGAGATTCTGAGTTCATTTCTCAGTGTATACCATAAATAGGTTGGTATTACAAACAGATGTTAGTACAGGAATACATATCTGGTATATTGCCAGTGTATACTGATGGATATTCTGAGTTCATTTCTGGGGGTATACCATAAATAAGTGGGTATTACAAACAGATATTAGTACAGGAATATGTATTTGCTATAGTGTCAGTGTAGACTTAGGGAGATTCTGAGTTCATTTCTGGGTGTATACCGTAAATAGGTGAGTATTACAAACAGATGTTAGTACAGGAGTACGTATTTGGTATAGTGCCAGAGTAGACTGAGGGAGATTCTGAGTTCATTTCTGGGTGTATACCGTAAATAGGTGGGTATTACAAACAGATGTTACTACAGGAATATGTATTTGATATAGTGCCAGTGTAGATAGAGGGAGATTCTGAGTTCATTTCTGGGTGTATACTGTAAACAGGTGGGTATTACAAACAGATGTTAGTACAGGAGTACGTATTTGGTATAGTGCCAGTGTAGGCTGAGGGAGATTCTGAGTTCATTTCTGTGTGTATACCGTAAATAGGTGGGTATTACAAACAGATGTTAGTACAGGAGTACGTATTTGGTATAGTGTCAGTGTAGACTTAAGGAGATTGTGAGTTCTTCTGTGTGTATAACATAAATAGGTGGGTATTACAAACAGGTGTTAGTACAGGAATATGTATTTGGTATACTGCCAGTATAGACAGAGGGAGATTCTGAGTTCATTTCTGGGTGTATACTGTAAACAGGTGGGTATTACAAACAGATGTTAGTACAGGAGTACGTATTTGTTATAGTGCCAGTGTAGACTGAGGGAGATTCTGATTTCTTTTCTGGATGTATACCGTAAATAGGTGGGTATTACAAACAGATGTTACTACATGAATATGTATTTGATATAGTGCCAGTGTAGACAGAGGGAGATTCTGAGTTCATTTCTGGGTGTATACCGTAAACAGGTGGGTATTACAAACAGATGTTAGTACAGGAGTACGTATTTCGTATAGTGCCAGTGTAGACTGAGGGAGATTCTGAGTTCATTTCTGTGTGTATACCGTAAATAGGTGGGTATTACAAACAGATGTTGGTACAGGAGTACGTATTTGGTATAGTGTCAGTGTAGACTTGAGATTGTGAGTTTTTCTGTGTGTATAACATAAAAAGGTGGGTATTACAAACAGGTGTTAGTACAGGAGCACGTATTTGGTATAGTGTCAGTGTAGACTTAAGGAGATTGAGAGTTCTTCTGTGTGTATAACAGAAATAAGTGGGTATTACAAACAGATGCTAGTACAGGAGTACGTATTTGGTATAGTGCCAGTGTAGACTTAAGGAGATTGTGAGTTCATTTCTGGGTGTATACCGTAAATAGGTGGGTATTACAAACAGATGTTAGTACAGGAATATGTATTTGGTATAGTGTCGGTGTAGACTTAGGGAGATTCTGAGTTCATTTCTCAGTGTATACCATAAATAGGTGGGTATTACAAACAGATGTTTGTACAGGAGTACGTATTTGGTATAGTGTCAGTGTAGACTTAAGGAGATTGTGAGTTATTCTGTGTGTATAACATAAATAGGTGGGTATTACAAACAGGTGTTAGTACAGGAATATGTATTTGGTATACTGCCAGTATAGACAGAGGAGATTCTGAGTTCATTTCTGGGTGTATACCGTAAACAGGTGGGTATTACAAACAGATGTTAGTACAGGAGCATTATTTGTTATAGTGCCAGTGTAGACTGAGGAGATTCTGATTTCTTTTCTGGATGTATACCGTAAATAGGTGGGTATTACAAACAGATGTTACTACATGAATATGTATTTGATATAGTGCCAGTGTAGACAGAGGGAGATTCTGAGTTCATTTCTGGGTGTATACCGTAAACAGGTGGGAATTACAAACAGATGTTAGTACAGGAATGCGTATTTGGTATAGTGCCAGTGTAGACTTAGGAGATTCTGAGTTCATTTCTGTGTGTATATCGTAAATTGGTGGGTATTACTAACAGATGTTAGTACAGGAATATGTATTTGGCATAGTGTCAGTGTAGACTTAAGGAGATTTTGAGTTCATTTCTGTGTGTATAACGTAAATAGGTGGGTATTACAAACAGATGTTAGTACAGGAATATGTATTTGGTATAGTGTCAGTGTAGACTTAGGGAGATTCTGAGTTCATTTCTGGGTGTATACCGTAAATAGGTGGGTATTACAAACAGATGTTAGTACAGGAGTACGTATTTGGTATAGTGTCAATATAGACTTAGGGAGATTCTGAGTTCATTTCTGGGTGTATACCGTAAATAGGTGGGTATTACAAACAGATGTTAGTACAGGAATACATTTTTGGTATAGTGCCAGTGTAGACTGAGGGAGATTCTAGTTCATTTCTAGGTGTATACCGTAAATAGTTGGGTATTACAAACAGATGTTAGTACAGGGACACATATTTGGTATATTGCCAGTATATACTGATGGAGATTCTGAGTTCATTACTGGGTGTATACCGTAAATAGCTGGGTATTCCAAACAGATGCTAGTACAGGAGTACGTATTTGGTATAGTGTCAGTGTAGACTTAGGGAGATTCTGAGTTCATTTCTGGGTGTATACCTTAAATAGGTGGGTATTACAAACAGATGTTACTACAGAAATATGTATTTGATATAATGCCAGTGTAGACTTAGGAAGATTCTGAGTTCATTTCTCAGTGTATACCATAAATAGGTGGGTATTACAAACAGATGTTAGTACAGGAATACATATTTGGTATATAGCCAGTGTATACTGATGGAGATTCTGAGTTCATTTCTGGGTGTATACCATAAATAAGTGGGTATTACAAACAGATGTTAGTACAGGAATATGTATTTGGTATAGTGTCAGTGTAGACTTAGGGAGATTCTGATTTCATTTCTGGGTGTATACCATAAATAGGTGAGTATTACATACAGATGTTAGTACAGGAATATGTATTTGGTATAGTTTCAGTGTAGACTTAGGGAGATTCTGAGTTCATTTCTGGGTGTATAGCGTAAATAGGTGGGTATTACAAACAAATGTTAGTACAGGAATATGTATTTGATATAGTGCCAGTGTAGACTTAGGGAGATTCTGAGTTCATTTCTAGGTGTATACCGTAAATAGGTGGGTATTACTAACAGATGTTACTACAGGAATACATATTTGGTATATTGCCATTGTATACTGATGGAGATTCTGAGTTCATTACTGGGTGTATACCGTAAATAGGTGGGTATTCCAAACAGATGCTTGTACAGGAGTACGTATTTGGTATAGTGTCAGTGTAGACTTAGGGAGATTCTGAGTTCATTTCTGGGTTTATACCTTAAATAGGTGTGTATTGCAAACAGATGTTAGTACAGGAATACGTATTTGGTATAGTGTCAGTGTAGACTTAAGGAGATTCTGAGTTCATTTCTGTGTGTATACCGTAAATAGGTGGGTATTGCAAACAGATGTTAGTACAGGAATATGTATTTGATATAGTGCCAGTGTAGACTTAGGAGATTCTGAGTTCATTTTCAGTGTATACCATAAATAGGTGGGTATTACAAACAGATGTTACTACAGGAATACATATTTGGTATATTGCCAGTGTATACTGATGGAGATTCTGAGTTCATTTCTGGGGGTATACCATAAATAAATGGGTATTACAAACAGATGTTAGTACAGGAATATGTATTTGGTATAGTGTCAGTGTAGACTTAGGAGATTCTGAGTTCATTTCTGGGTGTATACCGTAAATAGGTGGGTATTACAAACAGATGTTAGTACAGGAATATGTATTTGATATAGTGCCAGTGTAGACTTAGGGAGATTCTGAGTTCATTTCTGGGTGTATACCGTAAATAGGTGGGTATTACAAACAGATGTTAGTACAGGAATATGTATTTGGTATAGTGCCAGTGTAGACTGAGGAGATTCTGAGTTCATTTCTGGGTGTATACCATAAATAGGTGGGTATTACAAACAGATGTTAGTACAGGAATATGTATTTGGTATAGTGCCAGTGTAGACTGATGGAGATTCTGAGTTCATTTCTGGGTGTATACCGTAAATAGGTGGGTATTACAAACAGATGTTAGTACAGGAATATGTATTTGGTATAGTGTCAGTGTAGACTTAGGAGATTCTGAGTTCATTTCTGGGTGTATACCATAAATAGGTGGAGTATTACAAACAGATGTTAGTACAGGAATATGTATTTGATATAGTGTCAGTGCAGACTTAAGGAGATTCTGAGTTCATTTCTGGGTGTATACCATAAATAGGTGGGTATTACAAACAGATGTTAGTACAGGAATATGTATTTGGTATAGTGCCAGTGTAGACTGAGGAGATTCTGAGTTCATTTCTGGGTGTATACCATAAATAGGTGGGTATTACAAACAGATGTTAGTACAGGAATACATATTTGGTATATTGCCAGTGTATACTGATGGAGATTCTGAGTTCATTACTGGGTGTATACCGTAAATAGGTGGGTATTACAAACAGATGCTAGTACAGGAGTACGTATCTGGTATTGTGTCAGTGTAGACTTAGGGAGATTCTGAGTTCATTTCTTGGTGTATACCATAAATAGGTGGGTATTGCAAACAGATGTTAGTACAGGAATATGTATTTGGTATAGTGTCAGTGTAGACTTAAAGATATTCTGAGTTCATTTCTGTGTGTATACCATAAATAGGTGGGTATGACAAACAGATGTTAGTACAGGAATATGTATTTGATATAGTGCCAGTGTAGACTTAGGGAGATTCTGAGTTCATTTCTCAGTGTATACCATAAATAGGTTGGTATTACAAACAGATGTTAGTACAGGAATACATATTTGGTATATTGTCAGTGTATATTGATGGAGATTCTGAGTTCATTTCTGGGGGTATACCATAAATAAGTGGGTATTACAAACAGATGTTAGTACAGGAATATGTATTTGGTATAGTGTCAGTGTAGACTTAGGGAGATGCTGAGTTCATTTCTGGGTGTATACTGTAAACAGGTGGGTATTACAAACAGATGTTAGTACAGGAATATGTATTTGGTATAGTGCCAGTGTAGACTGAGGGAGATTCTGATTTCTTTTCTGGATGTATACCGTAAATAGGTGGGTATTACAAACAGATGTTACTACATGAATATGTATTTGATATAGTGCCAGTGTAGACAGAGGGAGATTCTGAGTTCATTTCTGGGTGTATACCGTAAACAGGTGGGTATTACAAACAGATGTTAGTACAGGAGTACGTATTTGGTATAGTGCCAGTGTAGACTGAGGGAGATTCTGAGTTCATTTCTGTGTGTATACCGTAAATAGATGGGTATTACAAACAGATGTTGGTACAGGAGTATTTGGTATAGTGTCAGTGTAGACTTGAGATTGTGAGTTTTTCTGTGTGTATAACATAAAAAGGTGGGTATTACAAACAGGTGTTAGTACAGGAGTACGTATCTGGTATAGTGTCAGTGTAGACTTAAGGAGATTGAGAGTTCTTCTGTGTGTATAACAGAAATAAGTGGGTATTACAAACAGATGCTAGTACAGGAGTACGTATTTGGTATAGTGCCAGTGTAGACTTAAGGAGATTGTGAGTTCATTTCTGGGTGTATACCGTAAATAGGTGGGTATTACAAACAGATGTTAGTACAGGAAGTTGTATTTGGTATAGTGCCAATGTAGATAGAGGGAGATTCTGAGTTCATTTCTGGGTGTATACCGTAAACAGGTGGGTATTACAAACAGATGTTAGTACAGGAGCACGATTTGGTATAGTGCCAGTGTAGACTGAGGGAAATTCTGAGTTCATTTCTGTGTGTATACCGTAAATAGGTGGGTATTACAAACAGATGTTGGTACATGAGTACGTATTTGGTATAGTGTCAGTGTAGACTTGAGATTGTGAGTTTTTCTGTGTGTATAACATAAAAAGGTGGGTATTACAAACAGGTGTTAGTACAGGATGTATTTGGTATAGTGTCAGTGTAGACTTAAGGAGATTGAGAGTTCTTCTGTGTGTATAACAGAAATAAGTGGGTATTACAAACAGATGCTAGTACAGGAGTACGTATTTGGTATAGTGCCAGTGTAGACTTAAGGAGATTGTGAGTTCATTTCTGGGTGTATACCGTAAATAGGTGGGTATTACAAACAGATGTTAGTACAGGAATATGTATTTGGTATAGTGTCGGTGTAGACTTAGGGAGATTCTGAGTTCATTTCTCAGTGTATACCATAAATAGGTGGGTATTACAAACAGATGTTTGTACAGGAGTACGTATTTGGTATAGTGTCAGTGTAGACTTAAGGAGATTGTGAGTTCTTCTGTGTGTATAACATAAATAGGTGGGTATTACAAACAGGTGTTAGTACAGGAATATGTATTTGGTATACTGCCAGTATAGACAGAGGAGATTCTGAGTTCATTTCTGGGTGTATACCGTAAACAGGTGGGTATTACAAACAGATGTTAGTACAGGAGCACGATTTGTTATAGTGCCAGTGTAGACTGAGGAGATTCTGATTTCTTTTCTGGATGTATACCGTAAATAGGTGGGTATTACAAACAGATGTTACTACATGAATATGTATTTGATATAGTGCCAGTGTAGACAGAGGGAGATTCTGAGTTCATTTCTGGGTGTATACCGTAAACAGGTGGGTATTACAAACAGATGTTAGTACAGGAGCATTATTTGGTATAGTGCCAGTGTAGACTTAGGGAGATTCTGAGTTCATTTCTGTGTGTATATCGTAAATTGGTGGGTATTACTAACAGATGTTAGTACAGGAATATGTATTTGGCATAGTGTCAGTGTAGACTTAAGGAGATTTTGAGTTCATTTCTGTGTATAACGTAAATAGGTGGGTATTACAAACAGATGTTAGTACAGGAATATGTATTTGGTATAGTGTCAGTGTAGACTTAGGGAGATTCTGAGTTCATTTCTGGGTGTATACCGTAAATAGGTGGGTATTACAAACAGATGTTAGTACAGGAGTACGTATTTGGTATAGTGTCAATATAGACTTAGGGAGATTCTGAGTTAATTTCTGGGTGTATTCCGTAAATAGGTGGGTATTACAAACAGATGTTAGTACAGGAATACATTTTTGGTATAGTGCCAGTGTAGACTGAGGGAGATTCTAGTTCATTTCTAGGTGTATACCGTAAATAGTTGGGTATTACAAACAGATGTTAGTACAGGGACACATATTTGGTATATTGCCAGTATATACTGATGGAGATTCTGAGTTCATTACTGGGTGTATACCGTAAATAGCTGGGTATTCCAAACAGATGCTAGTACAGGAGTACGTATTTGGTATAGTGTCAGTGTAGACTTTGGGAGATTCTGAGTTCATTTCTGGGTGTATACCTTAAATAGGTGGGTATTACAAACAGATGTTACTACAGCAATATGTATTTGATATAATGCCAGTGTAGACTTAGGAAGATTCTGAGTTCATTTCTCAGTGTATACCATAAATAGGTGGGTATTACAAACAGATGTTAGTACAGGAATACATATTTGGTATATAGCCAGTGTATACTGATGGAGATTCTGAGTTCATTTCTGGGTGTATACCATAAATAAGTGGGTATTACAAACAGATGTTAGTACAGGAATATGTATTTGGTATAGTGTCAGTGTAGACTTAGGGAGATTCTGAGTTCATTTCTGGGTGTATACCATAAATAGGTGAGTATTACATACAGATGTTAGTACAGGAATATGTATTTGGTAAAGTTTCAGTGTAGACTTAGGGAGATTCTGAGTTCATTTCTGGGTGTATAGCGTAAATAGGTGGGTATTACAAACAAATGTTAGTACAGGAATATGTATTTGATATAGTGCCAGTGTAGACTTAGGGAGATTCTGAGTTCATTTCTGGGTGTATACCGTAAATAGGTGGGTATTACAAACAGATGTTACTACAGGAATACATATTTGGTATATTGCCATTGTATACTGATGGAGATTCTGAGTTCATTACTGGGTGTATACCGTAAATAGGTGGGTATTCCAAACAGATGCTAGTACAGGAGTACGTATTTGGTATAGTGTCAGTGTAGACTTAGGGAGATTCTGAGTTCATTTCTGGGTTTATACCTTAAATAGGTGTGTATTGCAAACAGATGTTAGTACAGGAATACGTATTTGGTATAGTGTCAGTGTAGACTTAAGGAGATTCTGAGTTCATTTCTGTGTGTATACCGTAAATAGGTGGGTATTGCAAACAGATGTTAGTACAGGAATATGTATTTGATATAGTGCCAGTGTAGACTTAGGGAGATTCTGAGTTCATTTTTCAGTGTATACCATAAATAGGTGGGTATTACAAACAGATGTTAGTAGAGGAATACATATTTGGTATATTGCCAGTGTATACTGATGGAGATTCTGAGTTCATTTCTGGGGGTATACCATAAATAAGTGGGTATTACAAACAGATGTTAGTGCAGGAATATGTATTTGGTATAGTGCCATTGTAGACTTAGGGAAATTCTGAGTTCATTTCTGGGTGTATACCGTAAATAGGTGAGTATTACAAACAGATGTTAGTACAGGTATATGTATTTGGTATAGTGTCAGTGTAGACTTAGGGAGATTCTGAGTTCATTTCTGGGTGTATACCGTAAATAGGTGCGTATTACAAACAGATGTTAGTACAGGAATATGTATTTGATATAGTGCCAGTGCAGACTTAGGGAGATTCTGAGTTCATTTCTGGGTGTATACCGTAAATAGGTGGGTATTACAAACAGATGTTAGTACAGGAATACGTATTTGGTATAGTGCCAGTGTAGACTGAGGGAGATTCTAGTTCATTTCTGGGTGTATACCATAAATAGGTGGGTATTACAAACTGATGTTAGTACAAGAATACATATTTGGTATATTGCCAGTGTATACTGATGGAGATTCTGAGTTCATTACTGGGTGTATACCGTAAATAGGTGGGTATTACAAACAGATGCTAGTACAGGAGTACGTATCTGGTATAGTGTCAGTGTAGACTTAGGGAGATTCTGAGTTCATTTCTTGGTGTATACCATAAATAGGTGGGTATTGCAAACAGATGTTAGTACAGGAATATGTATTTGGTATAGTGTCAGTGTAGACTTAAGGATATTCTGAGTTCATTTCTGTGTGTATACCATAAATAGGTGGGTATGACAAACAGATGTTAGTACAGGAATATGTATTTGATATAGTGCCAGTGTAGACTTAGGGAGATTCTGAGTTCATTTCTCAGTGTATACCATAAATAGGTTGGTATTACAAACAGATGTTAGTACAGGAATACATATTTGGTATATTGCCAGTGTATACTGATGGAGATTCTGAGTTCATTTCTGGGGGTATACCATAAATAAGTGGGTATTACAAACAGATATTAGTACAGGAATATGTATTTGCTATAGTGTCAGTGTAGACTTAGGGAGATTCTGAGTTCATTTCTGGGTGTATACCGTAAATAGGTGAGTATTACAAACAGATGTTAGTACAGGAGTACGTATTTGGTATAGTGCCAGTGTAGACTGAGGGAGATTCTGAGTTCATTTCTGGGTGTATACCGTAAATAGGTGGGTATTACAAACAGATGTTACTACAGGAATATGTATTTGATATAGTGCCAGTGTAGACAGAGGGAGATTCTGAGTTCATTTCTGGGTGTATACTGTAAACAGGTGGGTATTACAAACAGATGTTAGTACAGGAGTACGTATTTGGTATAGTGCCAGTGTAGGCGGAGGGAGATTCTGAGTTCATTTCTGTGTGTATACCGTAAATAGGTGGGTATTACAAACAGATGTTAGTACAGGAGTACGATTTGGTATAGTGTCAGTGTAGACTTAAGGAGATTGTGAGTTCTTCTGTGTGTATAACATAAATAGGTGGGTATTACAAACAGGTGTTAGTACAGGAATATGTATTTGGTATACTGCCAGTATAGACAGAGGAGATTCTGAGTTCATTTCTGGGTGTATACCGTAAACAGGTGGGTATTACAAACAGATGTTAGTACAGGAGTACGTATTTGTTATAGTGCCAGTGTAGACTGAGGGAGATTCTGATTTCTTTTCTGGATGTATACCGTAAATAGGTGGGTATTACAAACAGATGTTACTACATGAATATGTATTTGATATAGTGCCAGTGTAGACAGAGGGAGATTCTGAGTTCATTTCTGGGTGTATACCGTAAACAGGTGGGTATTACAAACAGATGTTAGTACAGGAGTACGTATTTCGTATAGTGCCAGTGTAGACTGAGGGAGATTCTGAGTTCATTTCTGTGTGTATACCGTAAATAGGTGGGTATTACAAACAGATGTTGGTACAGGAGTACGTATTTGGTATAGTGTCAGTGTAGACTTGAGATTGTGAGTTTTTCTGTGTGTATAACATAAAAAGGTGGGTATTACAAACAGGTGTTAGTACAGGAGTACGTATTTGGTATAGTGTCAGTGTAGACTTAAGGAGATTGAGAGTTCTTCTGTGTGTATAACAGAAATAAGTGGGTATTACAAACAGATGCTAGTACAGGAGTACGTATTTGGTATAGTGCCAGTGTAGACTTAAGGAGATTGTGAGTTCATTTCTGGGTGTATACCGTAAATAGGTGGGTATTACAAAGAGATGTTAGTATAGGAAGTTGTATTTGGTATAGTGCCAATGTAGACAGAGGGAGATTCTGAGTTCATTTCTGGGTGTATACCGTAAACAGGTGGGTATTACAAACAGATGTTAGTACAGGAGTACGTATTTGGTATAGTGCCAGTGTAGACTGAGGGAAATTCTGAGTTCATTTCTGTGTGTATACCGTAAATAGGTGGGTATTACAAACAGATGTTGGTACAGGAGTACGTATTTGGTATAGTGTCAGTGTAGACTTGAGATTGTGAGTTTTTCTGTGTGTATAACATAAAAAGGTGGGTATTACAAACAGGTGTTAGTACAGGAGTACGTATTTGGTATAGTGTCAGTGTAGACTTAAGGAGATTGAGAGTTCTTCTGTGTGTATAACAGAAATAAGTGGGTATTACAAACAGATGCTAGTACAGGAGTACGTATTTGGTATAGTGCCAGTGTAGACTTAAGGAGATTGTGAGTTCATTTCTGGGTGTATACCGTAAATAGGTGGGTATTACAAACAGATGTTAGTACAGGAATATGTATTTGGTATAGTGTCGGTGTAGACTTAGGGAGATTCTGAGTTCATTTCTCAGGATATACCATAAATAGGTGGGTATTACAAACAGATGTTTGTACAGGAGTACGTATTTGGTATAGTGTCAGTGTAGACTTATGGAGATTGTGAGTTCTTCTGTGTGTATAACATAAATAGGTGGGTATTACAAACAGGTGTTAGTACAGGAATATGTATTTGGTATACTGCCAGTATAGACAGAGGGAGATTCTGAGTTCATTTCTGGGTGTATACCGTAAACAGGTGGGTATTACAAACAGATGTTAGTACAGGAGTACGTATTTGTTATAGTGCCAGTGTAGACTGAGGGAGATTCTGATTTCTTTTCTGGATGTATACCGTAAATAGGTGGGTATTACAAACAGATGTTACTACATGAATATGTATTTGATATAGTGCCAGTGTAGACAGAGGGAGATTCTGAGTTCATTTCTGGGTGTATACCGTAAACAGGTGGGTATTACAAACAGATGTTAGTACAGGAGTACGTATTTGGTATAGTGCCAGTGTAGACTTAGGGAGATTCTGAGTTCATTTCTGTGTGTATATCGTAAATTGGTGGGTATTACTAACAGATGTTAGTACAGGAATATGTATTTGGCATAGCGTCAGTGTAGACTTAAGGAGATTTTGAGTTCATTTCTGTGTGTATAACGTAAATAGGTGGGTATTACAAACAGATGTTAGTACAGGAATATGTATTTGGTATAGTGTCAGTGTAGACTTAGGGAGATTCTGAGTTCATTTCTGGGTGCATACCGTAAATAGGTGGGTATTACAAACAGATGTTAGTACAGGAGTACGTATTTGGTATAGTGTCAATATAGACTTAGGGAGATTCTGAGTTCATTTCTGGGTGTATACCGTAAATAGGTGGGTATTACAAACAGATGTTAGTACAGGAATACGTTTTTGGTATAGTGCCAGTGTAGACTGAGGGAGATTCTAGTTCATTTCTAGGTGTATACCGTAAATAGTTGGGTATTACAAACAGATGTTAGTACAGGGACACATATTTGGTATATTGCCAGTATATACTGACGGAGATTCTGAGGTCATTACTGGGTGTATACCGTAAATAGCTGGGTATTCCAAACAGATGCTAGTACAGGAGTACGTATTTGGTATAGTGTCAGTGTAGACTTAGGGAGATTCTGAGTTCATTTCTGAGTGTATACCTTAAATAGGTGGGTATTACAAACAGATGTTACTACAGAAATATGTATTTGATATAATGCCAGTGTAGACTTAGGAAGATTCTGAGTTCATTTCTCAGTGTATACCATAAATAGGTGGGTATTACAAACAGATGTTAGTACAGGAATACATATTTGGTATATAGCCAGTGTATACTGATGGAGATTCTGAGTTCATTTCTGGGTGTATACCATAAATAAGTGGGTATTACAAACAGATGTTAGTACAGGAATATGTATTTGGTATAGTGTCAGTGTAGACTTAGGGAGATTCTGAGTTCATTTCTGGGTGTATACCATAAATAGGTGAGTATTACATACAGATGTTAGTACAGGAATATGTATTTGGTATAGTTTCAGTGTAGACTTAGGGAGATTCTGAGTTCATTTCTGGGTGTATAGAGTAAATAGGTGGGTATTACAAACAAATGTTAGTACAGGAATATGTATTTGATATAGTGCCATTGTAGACTTAGGGAGATTCTGAGTTCATTTCTGGGTGTATACCGTAAATAGGTGGGTATTACAAACAGATGTTACTACATGAATACATATTTGGTATATTGCCATTGTATACTGATGGAGATTCTGAGTTCATTACTGGGTGTATACCGTAAATAGGTGGGTATTCCAAACAGATGCTAGTACAGGAGTACATATTTGGTATAGTGTCAGTGTAGACTTAGGGAGATTCTGAATTCATTTCTGGGTTTATACCTTAAATAGGTGTGTATTGCAAACAGATGTTAGTACAGGAATACGTATTTGGTATAGTGTCAGTGTAGACTTAAGGAGATTCTGAGTTCATTTCTGTGTGTATACCGTAAATAGGTGGGTATTGCAAACAGATGTTAGTACAGGAATATGTATTTGATATAGTGCCAGTGTAGACTTAGGGTGATTCTGAGTTCATTTTTCAGTGTATACCATAAATAGGTGGGTATTACAAACAGATGTTAGTAGAGGAATACATATTTGGTATATTGCCAGTGTATACTGATGGAGATTCTGAGTTCATTTCTGGGGGTATACCATAAATAAGTGGGTATTACAAACAGATGTTAGTACAGGAATATGTATTTGGTATAGTGCCATTGTAGACTTAGGGAGATTCTGAGTTCATTTCTGGGTGTATACCGTAAATAGGTGAGTATTACAAACAGATGTTAGTACAGGTATATGTATTTGGTATAGTGTCAGTGTAGACTTAGGGAGATTCTGAGTTCATTTCTGGGTGTATACCGTAAATAGGTGGGTATTATTAAGAGATGTTAGTACAGGAAGTTGTATTTGGTATAGTGCCAATGTAGACAGAGGGAGATTCTGAGTTCATTTCTGGGTGTATACCGTAAACAGGTGGGTATTACAAACAGATGTTAGTACAGGAGTACGTATTTGGTATAGTGCCAGTGTAGACTTAAGGAGATTGTGAGTTCATTTCTGGGTGTATACCGTAAATAGGTGGGTATTACAAAGAGATGTTAGTACAGGAAGTTGTATTTGGTATAGTGCCAATGTAGACAGAGGGAGATTCTGAGTTCATTTCTGGGTGTATACCGTAAACAGGTGGGTATTACAAACAGATGTTAGTACAGGAGTACGTATTTGGTATAGTGCCAGTGTAGACTGAGGGAAATTCTGAGTTCATTTCTGTGTGTATACCGTAAATAGGTGGGTATTACAAACAGATGTTGGTACAGGAGTACGTATTTGGTATAGTGTCAGTGTAGACTTGAGATTGTGAGTTTTTCTGTGTGTATAACATAAAAAGGTGGGTATTACAAACAGGTGTTAGTACAGGAGTACGTATTTGGTATAGTGTCAGTGTAGACTTAAGGAGATTGAGAGTTCTTCTGTGTGTATAACAGAAATAAGTGGGTATTACAAACAGATGCTAGTACAGGAGTCCGTATTTGGTATAGTGCCAGTGTAGACTTAAGGAGATTGTGAGTTCATTTCTGGGTGTATACCGTAAATAGGTGGGTATTACAAACAGATGTTAGTACAGGAATATGTATTTGGTATAGTGTCGGTGTAGACTTAGGGAGATTCTGAGTTCATTTCTCAGTGTATACCATAAATAGGTGGGTATTACAAACAGATGTTTGTACAGGAGTACGTATTTGGTATAGTGTCAGTGTAGACTTAAGGAGATTGTGAGTTCTTCTGTGTGTATAACATAAATAGGTGGGTATTACAAACAGGTGTTAGTACAGGAATATGTATTTGGTATACTGCCAGTATAGACAGAGGAGATTCTGAGTTCATTTCTGGGTGTATACCGTAAACAGGGGGGTATAACAAACAGATGTTAGTACAGGAATGTATTTGTTATAGTGCCAGTGTAGACTGAGGGAGATTCTGATTTCTTTTCTGGATGTATACCGTAAATAGGTGGGTATTACGAACAGATGTTACTACATGAATATGTATTTGATATAGTGCCAGTGTAGACAGAGGGAGATTCTGAGTTCATTTCTGGGTGTATACCGTAAACAGGTGGGTATTACAAACAGATGTTAGTACAGGAGTACGTATTTGGTATAGTGCCAGTGTAGACTTAGGGAGATTCTGAGTTCATTTCTGTGTGTATATCGTAAATTGGTGGGTATTACTAACAGATGTTAGTACAGGAATATGTATTTGGCATAGCGTCAGTGTAGACTTAAGGAGATTTTGAGTTCATTTCTGTGTGTATAACGTAAATAGGTGGGTATTACAAACAGATGTTAGTACAGGAATATGTATTTGGTATAGTGTCAGTGTAGACTTAGGGAGATTCTGAGTTCATTTCTGGGTGTATACCGTAAATAGGTGGGTATTACAAACAGATGTTAGTACAGGAGTACGTATTTGGTATAGTGTCAATATAGACTTAGGGAGATTCTGAGTTCATTTCTGGGTGTATACCGTAAATAGGTGGGAATTACAA
Organism: Protopterus annectens; assembly: GCF_019279795.1. Classification (NCBI taxonomy): domain Eukaryota; kingdom Metazoa; phylum Chordata; order Ceratodontiformes; family Protopteridae; genus Protopterus; species Protopterus annectens. Next base: position 471,950,625 of record NC_056740.1, on the reverse strand, counting down.
ACAGATGTTAGTACAGGAATACGTTTTTGGTATAGTGCCAGTGTAGACTGAGGGAGATTCTAGTTCATTTCTAGGTGTATACCGTAAATAGTTGGGTATTACAAACAGATGTTAGTACAGGGACACATATTTGGTATATTGCCAGTATATACTGATGGAGATTCTGAGTTCATTACTGGGTGTATACCGTAAATAGCTGGGTATTCCAAACAGATGCTAGTACAGGAGTACGTATTTGGTATAGTGCCAGTGTAGACTGAGGGAGATTCTGAGTTCATTTCTGGGTGTATACCGTAAATAGGTGGGTATTACAAACAGATGTTACTACAGGAATATGTATTTGATATAGTGCCAGTGTAGACAGAGGGAGATTCTGAGTTCATTTCTGGGTGTATACTGTAAACAGGTGGGTATTACAAACAGATGTTAGTACAGGAGTACGTATTTGGTATAGTGCCAGTGTAGGCTGAGGGAGATTCTGAGTTCATTTCTGTGTGTATACCGTAAATAGGTGGGTATTACAAACAGATGTTAGTACAGGAGTACGTATTTGGTATAGTGTCAGTGTAGACTTAAGGAGATTGTGAGTTCTTCTGTGTGTATAACATAAATAGGTGGGTATTACAAACAGGTGTTAGTACAGGAATATGTATTTGGTATACTGCCAGTATAGACAGAGGGAGATTCTGAGTTCATTTCTGGGTGTATACCGTAAACAGGTGGGTATTACAAACAGATGTTAGTACAGGAGTACGTATTTGTTATAGTGCCAGTGTAGACTGAGGGAGATTCTGATTTCTTTTCTGGATGTATACCGTAAATAGGTGGGTATTACAAACAGATGTTACTACATGAATATGTATTTGATATAGTGCCAGTGTAGACAGAGGGAGATTCTGAGTTCATTTCTGGGTGTATACCGTAAACAGGTGGGTATTACAAACAGATGTTAGTACAGGAGTACGTATTTGGTATAGTGCCAGTGTAGACTGAGGGAGATTCTGAGTTCATTTCTGTGTGTATACCGTAAATAGGTGGGTATTACAAACAGATGTTGGTACAGGAGTACGTATTTGGTATAGTGTCAGTGTAGACTTGAGATTGTGAGTTTTTCTGTGTGTATAACATAAAAAGGTGGGTATTACAAACAGGTGTTAGTACAGGAGTACGTATTTGGTATAGTGTCAGTGTAGACTTAAGGAGATTGAGAGTTCTTCTGTGTGTATAACAGAAATAAGTGGGTATTACAAACAGATGCTAGTACAGGAGTACGTATTTGGTATAGTGCCAGTGTAGACTTAAGGAGATTGTGAGTTCATTTCTGGGTGTATACCGTAAATAGGTGGGTATTACAAAGAGATGTTAGTACAGGAAGTTGTATTTGGTATAGTGCCAATGTAGACAGAGGGAGATTCTGAGTTCATTTCTGGGTGTATACCGTAAACAGGTGGGTATTACAAACAGATGTTAGTACAGGAGTACGTATTTGGTATAGTGCCAGTGTAGACTGAGGGAAATTCTGAGTTCATTTCTGTGTGTATACCGTAAATAGGTGGGTATTACAAACAGATGTTGGTACAGGAGTACGTATTTGGTATAGTGTCAGTGTAGACTTGAGATTGTGAGTTTTTCTGTGTGTATAACCTAAAAAGGTGGGTATTACAAACAGGTGTTAGTACAGAATGCGTATTTGGTATAGTGTCAGTGTAGACTTAAGGAGATTGAGAGTTCTTCTGTTTGTATAACAGAAATAAGTGGGTATTACAAACAGATGCTAGTACAGGAGTACGTATTTGGTATAGTGCCAGTGTAGACTTAAGGAGATTGTGAGTTCATTTCTGGGTGTATACCGTAAATAGGTGGGTATTACAAACAGATGTTAGTACAGGAATATGTATTTGGTATAGTGTCGGTGTAGACTTAGGGAGATTCTGAGTTCATTTCTCAGTGTATACCATAAATAGGTGGGTATTACAAACAGATGTTTGTACAGGAGTACGTATTTGGTATAGTGTCAGTGTAGACTTAAGGAGATTGTGAGTTCTTCTGTGTGTATAACATAAATAGGTGGGTATTACAAACAGGTGTTAGTACAGGAATATGTATTTGGTATACTGCCAGTATAGACAGAGGGAGATTCTGAGTTCATTTCTGGGTGTATACCGTAAACAGGTGGGTATTACAAACAGTTGTTAGTACAGGAGTACGTATTTGTTATAGTGCCAGTGTAGACTGAGGGAGATTCTGATTTCTTTTCTGGATGTATACCGTAAATAGGTGGGAATTACAAACAGATTTTACTACATGAATATGTATTTGATATAGTGCCAGTGTAAACAGAGGGAGATTCTGAGTTCATTTCTGGGTGTATACCGTAAACAGGTGGGTATTACAAACAGATGTTAGTACAGGAGTACGTATTTGGTATAGTGCGAGTGTAGACTTAGGGAGATTCTGAGTTCATTTCTGTGTGTATATCGTAAATTGGTGGGTATTACTAACAGATGTTAGTACAGGAATATGTATTTGGCATAGTGTCAGTGTAGACTTAAGGAGATTTTGAGTTCATTTCTGTGTGTATAACATAAATAGGTGGGTATTACAAACAGATGTTAGTACAGGAATATGTATTTGGTATAGTGTCAGTGTAGACTTAGGGAGATTCTGAGTTCATTTCTGGGTGTATACCGTAAATAGGTGGGTATTACAAATAGATGTTAGTACAGGAGTACGTATTTGGTATAGTGTCAATATAGACTTAGGGAGATTCTGAGTTCATTTCTGGGTGTATACCGTAAATAGGTGGGTATTACAAACAGATGTTAGTACAGGAATACGTTTTTGGTATAGTGCCAGTGTAGACTGAGGGATATTCTAGTTCATTTCTAGGTGTATACCGTAAATAGTTGGGTATTACAAACAGATGTTAGTACAGGGACACATATTTGATATATTGCCAGTATATACTGATGGAGATTCTGAGTTCATTACTGGGTGTATACCGTAAATAGCTGGGTATTCCAAACAGATGCTAGTACAGGAGTACGTATTTGGTATAGTGTCAGTGTAGACTTTGGGAGATTCTGAGTTCATTTCTGGGTGTATACCTTAAATAGGTGGGTATTACAAACAGATGTTACTACAGAAATATGTATTTGATATAATGCCAGTGTAGACATAGGAAGATTCTGAGTTCATTTCTCAGTGCATACCATAAATAGGTGGGTATTACAAACAGATGTTAGTACAGGAATACATATTTGGTATATAGCCAGTGTATACTGATGGAAATTCTGAGTTCATTTCTGGGTGTATACCATAAATAAGTGGGTATTACAAACAGATGTTAGTACAGGAATATGTATTTGGTATAGTGTCAGTGTAGACTTAGGGAGATTCTGAGTTCATTTCTGGGTGTATACCGTAAATAGGTGGGTATTACAAACAGATGTTAGTACAGGAATATGTATTTGATATAGTGCCAGTGTAGACTTAGGGAGATTCTGAGTTCATTTCTGGGAGTATACCGTAAATAGGTGGGTATTACAAACAGATGTTACTACAGGAATACATATTTGGTATATTGCCAGTGTATTCTGATGGAGATTCTAAGTTCATTACTGGTTGTATACCGTAAATATGTGGGTATTACAAACAGATTCTAGTACAGGAGTACGTATTTGGTATAGTGTCAGTGTAGACTTAGGGAGATTCTGAGTTCATTTCTGGGTGTATACCTTAAATCGGTGGGTATTGCAAACAGATGTTAGTTCAGGAATACGTATTTGGTATAGTGTCAGTGTAGACTTAAGGAGATTCTGAGTTCATTTCTGTGTGTATACCGTAAATAGGTGGGTATTACAAACAGATGTTAGTACAGGAATATGTATTTGATATAGTGCCAGTGTAGACTTAGGGAGATTCTGAGTTCATTTCTCAGTGTATACCATAAATAGGTGGGTATTACAAACAGATGTTAGTAGAGGAATACATATTTGGTATATTGCCATTGTATACTGATGGAGATTCTGAGTTCATTTCTGGGGGTATACCATAAATAAGTGGGTATTACAAACAGATGTTAGTACAGGAATATGTATTTGGTATAGTGTCAGTGTAGACTTAGGGAGATTCTGAGTTCATTTCTGGGTGTATACCGTAAATAGGTGAGTATTACAAACAGATGTTAGTACAGGAATATGTATTTGGTATAGTGTCAGTGTAGACTTAGGGAGATTCTGAGTTCATTTCTGAGTGTATACCGTAAATAGGTGGGTATTACAAACAGATGTTACAACAGGAATATGTATTTGATATAGTGTCAGTGTAGACTTAGGGAGATTCTGAGTTCATTTCTTGGTGTATTCCTTAAATAGGTGGGTATTGCAAACAGATGTTAGTACAGGAATACGTATTTGGTATAGTGTCAGTGTAGACTTAAGGAGATTCTGAGTTCATTTCTGTGTGTAAACCGTAAATAGGTGGGTATGACAAACAGATGTTAGTACAGGAATATGTATTTGATATAGTGCCAGTGTAGACTTAGGGATATTCTGAGTTCATTTCTCAGTGTATACCATAAATAGGTGGGCATTACAAACAGATGTTAGTACAGGAATGCATATTTGGTATATTGCCAGTGTATACTGATGGAGATTCTGAGTTCATTTCTGGGGGTATACCATAAATAAGTGGGTATTACAAACAGATGTTAGTACAGGTATATGTATTTGGTATAGTGTCAGTGTAGACGTAGGGAGATTCTGAGTTCATTTCTAGGTGTATACCGTAAATAGGTGAGTATTACAAACAGATGTTAGTACAGGAGTACGTATTTGGTATAGTGCCAGTGTAGACTGATGGAGATTCTGAGTTCATTTCTGGGTGTATACCGTAAATAGGTGGGTATTACAAACAGATGTTACTACAGGAATATGTATTTGATATAGTGCCAGTGTAGACAGAGGGAGATTCTGAGTTCATTTCTGGGTGTATACTGTAAACAGGTGGGTATTACAAACAGATGTTAGTACAGGAGTACGTATTTGGTATAGTGCCAGTGTAGGCTGAGGGAGATTCTGAGTTCATTTCTTTGTGTATACCATAAATAGGTGGGTATTACAAACAGATGTTAGTACAGGAGTACTTATTTGGTATAGTGTCAGTGTAGACTTAAGGAGATTGTGAGTTCTTCTGTGTGTATAACATAAATAGGTGGGTATTACAAACAGGTGTTAGTACAGGAGTACGTATTTGGTATAGTGTCAGTGTAGACTTAAGGAGATTGTGAGTTCTTCTGTGTGTATAACATAAATAAATGGGTATTACAAACAGATGCTAGTACAGGAGTACGTATTTGGTATAGTTCCAGTGTAGACCTAAGGAGATTGTGAGTTCATTTCTGGGTGTATACCATAAATAGGTGGGTATTACAAACAGATGTTAGTACAGGAATATGTATTTGGTATAGTGCCAGTGTAGACAGAGGGAGATTCTGAGTTCATTTCTGGGTGTATACCGTAAACAGGTGGGTATTACAAACAGATGTTAATACAGGAGTACGTATTTGGTATAGTGCCAGTGTAGACTGATGGAGATTCTCAGTTCATTTCTGTGTGTATACCGTAAATAGGTGGGTATTACAGACAGATATTAGTACAGGAATATGTATTTGGTATAGTGCCTGTGTAGACTGAGGGAGATTCTGAGTTCATTTCTGGGTGTATACCATAAATAGGTGGGTATTAAAGACAGATGTTAGTACAGGAATATGTATTGGGTATAGTGTCAGTGTAGACTTAAGGAGATTGAGTTCATTTCTGGGTGTATACCGTAAATAGGTGGGTATTACAAACAGATGTTAGTACAGGAGTACGTATTTGGTATAGTGTCAGTGTAGACTTAAGGAGATTGTGAGTTCTTCTGTGTGTATAACATAAATAGGTGGGTATTACAAACAGGTGTTAGTACAGGAATATGTATTTGGTATAGTGTTAGTGTAGACTTAAGGAGATTTTGAATTCATTTCTGTGTGTATAACGTAAATAGGTGGGTATTACAAACCGATGTTAGTACAGGAATATGTATTTGGTATAGTGTCAGTGTAGACTTAGGGAGATTCTGAGTTAATTTCTGGGTGTATACCGTAAATAGGTGGGTATTACAAACAGATATTAGTACAGGAGTACGTATTTGGTATAGTGTCAATATAGACTTAGGGAGATTCTGAGTTAATTTCTGGGTGTATACCGTAAATAGGTGGGTATGACAAACAGATGTTAGTACAGGAATACGTATTTGGTATAGTGCCAGTGTAGACTGAGGGAGATTCTAGTTCATTTCTAGGTGTATACCTTAAATAGGTGGGTATTACAAACAGATGTTAGTACAGGGACACATATTTGGTATATTGCCAGTGTATACTGATGGAGATTCTGAGTTCATTACTGGGTGTATACCGTAAATAGCTGGGTATTACAAACAGATGCTAGTACAGGAGTACGTATTTGGTATAGTGTCAGTGTAGACTTAGGGAGATTCTGAGTTCATTTCTGGGTGTATACCTTAAATAGGTGGGTATTACAAACAGATGTTACTACAGAAATATGTATTTGATATAATGCCAGTGTAGACTTAGGAAGATTCTGAGTTCATTTCTCAGTGTATACCATAAATAGGTGGGTATTACAAACAGATGTTAGTACAGGAATACATATTTGGTATATAGCCAGTGTATACTGATGGAGATTCTGAGTTCTTTTCTGGGTGTATACCATAAATAAGTGGGTATTACAAACAGATGTTAGTACAGGAATATGTATTTGGTATAGTGTCAGTGTAGACTTAGGGAGATTCTGAGTTCATTTCTGGGTGTATACCGTAAATAGGTGAGTATTACAAACAGATGTTAGTACAGGAATATGTATTTGGTATAGTGTCAGTGTAGACTTAGGGAGATTCTGAGTTCATTTCTGAGTGTATACCGTAAATAGGTGGGTATTACAAACAGATGTTAGTACAGGAATATATATTTGATATAGTGCCAGTGTAGACTTAGGGAGATTCTGAGTTCATTTCTGGGTGTATACCGTAAATAGGTGGGTATTACAAACAGATGTTACTACAGGAATACATATTTGGTATATTGCCAGTGTATACTGATGGAGATTCTGAGTTCATTACTGGGTGTATACCGTAAATGGGTGGGTATTACAAACAGATGCTAGTACAGGAGTACGTATTTGGTATAGTCTCAGTGTAGACTTAGGGAGATTCTGAGTTCATTTCTGGGTGTATACCTTAAATAGGTGGGTATTGCAAACATAATTTAGTACAGGAATACGTATTTGGTATAGTGTCAGTGTAGACTTAAGGAGATTCTGAGTTCATTTCTGTGTGTATACTGTAAATAGGTGGGTATTACAAACAGATGTTAGTACAGGAATATGTATTTGATATAGTGCCAGTGTAGACTTAGGGAGATTCTGAGTTCATTTCTCAGTGTATACCATAAATAGGTGGGTATTACAGACAGATGTTAGTACAGGAATACATATTTGGTATATTGCCAGTATATACTGATGGAGGTTCTGAGTTCATTTCTGGGGGTATACCATAAATAAGTGGGTATTACAAACAGATGTTAGTACAGGAATATGTATTTGGTATAGTGTCAGTGTAGACTTAGGGAGATTCTGAGTTCATTTCTGGGTGTATACCGTAAATAGGTGAGTATTACAAACAGATGTTAGTACAGGAATATGTATTTGGTATAGTGTCAGTGTAGACTTAGGGAGATTCTGAGTTCATTTCTGTCTGTATACCGTAAATAGGTGGGTATTACAAACAGATGTTAGTACAGGAATATGTAGTTGATATAGTGCCAGTGTAGACTTAAGGAGATTCTGAGTTCATTTCTGGGTGTATACCGTACAGCAACCTGTGAGGTAAAAATACAGTAGTAGAAGTCAGGGTTTGTTATGTACAGGGGAGCTCTTGACTAGAAGGATAGGTTCATAGGTTCATAGTTTCATAGGTTGGTACTAGGCTATCAGCCCTAGGGCCTATACAAGCCTAGCCATAACAATTCACTGGCTATTTCTTCCCACACTATTTACTTCCCTGTACCCCTGTCTAGCAGGGCGACTGATGTGATCCCCGGGGTGAATTTCCTTTCTCCCATCCAATCGTCTAGTTTCCTTTTGAAGAGGGCCACTGAGGCACTCTGCTTGACATGTATAGGCGGTCTATTCCAGATATAGCAGGAATAAGATGATAGAGATATTTGTGTTAGGACAGCAGGGAGTGAGTGTGGACTGAGGTATAGTATTTGCTGGGGTAGCAGGAGAAGCACACGAGATTAAAGAATTATAACTACCATTCTGGCAGGGTATTTGCTATTTTGCTTTCTTTAGACTGTGCACAAAGAAACTCAAAGATACACAGACACACACATGGCATCAATCAAAACACATGTATGTACACCCATGTACTTAGACAGGATCACATGCGCATACAGTGCACACACATTTGCATAAATACAAAGGAAAACACAGACGTACATATGCAAACACACACATGCACATTTATGCTCAGACATACACAGACAAAACATATGCACATTAATGAATACAAACACATATTCACATGGAAGTACACATGATCAAGTGCTTACATACATGTAAAGAAATGTACATATATATACTTAGAAACATTCCGAAACACTTATGCAAGCATACTCATTCAGAAACTCACCCACACATAAACACACACACACACACACACACACACACACACACACACACACACACACACACACACACACACATACACACACACACACACACACACACACACACACACACACACACACACACACACACACACACACATGCAATATATTAACAATCACTTATTGTGATTTTAGTTATTGGCTGATGTGGTTTGGTTAGTTGGGCAAAGTTCCAATAAGCAGACAAACTCAGCCATGGATCAAAACTTATTTCCTATACTTGAACAATGATTATTAGTATAATGGAAATTTATTTAAATATTTTATTAAATTTACACTGTTTCTGCATGCTCATATTTTCTGTTTGTACTGTGGTAGTGTGGTTCCTCTAGTTTGCTTCGAGGTACTTGAGATTAACTCAATTAAAATTCTGAAGTACACAGTATAGTTTCAACTGGATGTATTGAGAAAGAAAAAGTCAGCAGATTGTTAAGGGGGGGGGGTGCTGTGTTCTTACTCTGGTTATACAATGACATTGGATGAACACCCCTTCCTGCTTTGCAGTAGGAAAGAGATAATATGCAGCATTACAATTGTGTAAATGATGTCACATATTGTGATACTTGATTATGTTACACTGTTTTTTTCACATTCCTGACACCACTATTTCATTACGAAGACTGTTATGATATGTTACACTGTTTTTTTCACATTCCTGACACCACTATTTCATTACGAAGACTGTTATGATATGTTACACTGTTTTTTTCACATTCCTGACACCACTATTTCATTACGAAGACTGTTATGATATGTTACACTGTTTTCTCACAGTGCGTGATATCACTATTTCATTCTGAAGAGTGTCATGATATGTTGCAGAGTTTTTTCACGCTGCCTGACATCACTATTTCACTGTGAAGACTGCTTTGATTTACACTGAACTTTGTCAAACTTGCAGTTGTTGTTGTCAAACACACCTGTAATTGTGTGTGCTGAAAGTATTTGAGTCATGGTATAAAAGGGTCAAACGTCCAATCAACTCAATCGGTAAAGAAATCAAACAAAAAATAAAACAAAATTAATCTCTATTTGGTTACATGTTTGGAAAAAAAAGCATTGGTAATGTTTTTGTATGATAAAGCTGAGGAAACTTAGGGTTTATGAAGAAAAGTGGATGCAACCAACAATAACAGCCCATCTTTTACTAACCTACTTCACATATCCTAGTGTAAAAGTATACATCCGGGCCTCAGCATCTCTAGGTAATAGTAGACTTTGCATTATAACAGCCACTAAGAGACATACAAATGGCCTAGTTGCTAAATGATATAAAACCAGACTGTTCTGTTTATGGAGTTTTTAATGTATCTGAGTCTCTAATTGCACCAGTCAGCCCTTTACACTGACTTATATCTGAGTAATCAAAGACAAAAAAACTTAATAAAATATTGAATTATTCACAGCTTTGTTCATGAACTTGGCAAACTACACTGAGATAAATGCTTTAATCTGGAAACTGAAAATGCAGCTCTGTCGAATCTGTTCCTTCCGATATCGACATAATTAAACTGAGGGAGCATTTTATTACGGTTGAAGTGAATATCTGGCTCACAGTGACTGTTTAATATTGTCAACGTCAAGTGAATACTCCCTGATACAATTTGTAAGTTTGCCAGTAGCACTCTGATGAAGATCTGAATGATAATGTAAGTGTTGTATTGCATTTTTTTCTGATACCACTTTAAAATGTGCATGTATATTTATACTATGATTATTTTCCAAAAATATACATGAAGCTTTGAGAGCATCCATCTTTACTCATGTTTGTTAATGAGAATTTGGCAGGCTACTATAGTCAAGCACTAACAGTTTGTTAAAGATTTTTGATTTTTTCAAGTGTGCCAGTCAAATATATTATAGTATTAATTTGTAACATCTTATCATAAATATGCCTTATTTAGAACTGTTAATTTATGTAACTATAGGTAGATGTTTTTAATGTACAACTCATATCCTTGTTGTTGTTTTTGGTGATAGATCTGGCCTAATTCACGTAAAGTGCATTGAATGTTGTGATTATGCTCCGGAAATCATTAAAAGATAAACATGTTAAGCATGTGCTCTGCATGAGACAGGATCGGAATGACAAGACTTGATGTTAAGTACCCCCTAAGCACTATTAAGATTGGATCTAAGGCTGTGGGGCAACAACAGACATCGCCACCTGGCAAAAAAACTGTGTCAAAAGGTAAAAAAGATTTTAAAAGCTGTTAGAACTTCACTCTGCTACACTTACACATAAAAAAGTGTAGCAGAATAAAGTGTCTGTCAGCTTTTGAAGTTGTTAGTCCTTCAGAGAGCCACTTTGTTTGTGCCTGCTATGTGTTTAACAAAGCTGTTTTACTGACTTTCAAAGGCTTTGAAAGCCAGTAAAACACTTCAAACTCCTACATTTGTTTCTACTAGCACATATGCTAGATAAAGTTCTATGCACTAGAAGTCATTTTATTTATGTAACATTTCTTTACCAGGAAAGTCTGACTTGGAACAAGACAATTTTCATTGGAGGCCCAGAGAGAAATACTCCAGATGCATGTCTTTGTAACATGGGAGGAAACTGGAGCAAACCCACACGAATGCAGGGAGGGCATGCAGACTCTGCACAGGAGGCACCTCAGCCAAGAATCAAACCACAGAATGTTTTCTGTAAGGTGACAATGCAAACCGCTGTACCACTGCACTGCCCATGGTGTCACTGATCATAACTCTCTATCACGTTATTAACAACGACAATAAAATTTACCTGTTGAGCTTTGCTCTCAAAGTGAATTTTTTGGCATCCTTGTTGCAGACACATACTGAGCTGGTTATGATCAGAAACCTGACCATAATCTTTTGTGGTTTGGGCTACAACAGTTGCATGGTTTGAAATCAGTTCCATACATACAGGTTATGTCATGTTTTTAATCAGTTTACAATACTGTTTTTTGAATTTTTTGTGTGAACATTGCTTAGTATTTTTTTTTTATAATTAGTAGCATTTAGATACACCTTTGCCTCTGTTAATGACTCATTTCTAAATCTAGTTAGTTATAATATGATTTTAGGAGACTTTAAAATACTCCAGAAAAGAAACAGAAAATAATTGGCATTATTTTGGACCATTAGAATTCAAATTCTTACTTTATTCAGAATTTATGGTGTTCTTTGGATTTGTAACATTCTAGAGAGTGTATTATTTCTGATTCAGGCTTCTAGCTACTTTTTAAATTTAGTTCAAGTGTTTGATATCCAGATGACATATACAAAGTATTAAACTATTTTATTCAAGCTCTCAGCAAATTCAGCACAAAGACTGTCAGAAGGTAAAGTCACATAAAACTAACACTTATATGGGAACTACCCACCCCGTATACCTCTCAGAAATACTGCTGCCGCTGATGATAATGCGTTCTTAAACTGATAAAAATATGATTAGTATACCCAAAGCATAAAACGGTATCTTATCAGCAAAATGATGTGTCATATCTTATTTTGTTAAATGTCTATGTATTCATTAAATATTAATGGATTTAATGAATTTTATACTCTAGATGTGAAATGAGCATTAAAATTTATTTCATTTTTTTTTAATTGAAAGTCATGGTCCCATATTCATGCATGTGCAATAATGGACTACAATTTTCAAATAAAGAATTAATTACATTTTAACACAAATTTCTGAGAAGGGTGTTACAATTTCCATCCATTTTTAATTGAATAAGAAACTGTCTGCAAGTTAACTGTGAACAAGCCTGCAGCCCTGTGGCAATGCTATTAATACTAATTAATTATTGGTCTGGTAGTTAGCTGAAAAGATTAAGGTTATAAGCTGTCAATTAGCTTCATCCTGTCATCTACAGTTTGATTTCCTGAGGTTTCTTTTGCCTATTTTATCACTTTAGGCAAGTTACTTAACCAGACAATGTTCCTCGGCTGTGGAGGAAATGGGGTCTGTTGATCCATTCACCACTATATTGATATAAAACATAATTAAATAATAAAAAAGCAAGCCTTTGTGCGCTGACTTCTATAATAATGCTTTTCTTTTAGTCTAGCACCTCACCGTTCTTAATGACTTATGTCATAATGCAGGTGGAATGTCAAATGCTATTATGCTCCTGGTGACAATCAGTATTGACAAAGCACCTCCTTCAAATGACAGGCTCCTTTTAACAGCTGTTTTGTACAAGATTTGACATAAAGGTTAAGGTCTTAACTTCTCATATATAAGGCACAGAGTCTGATTCAGACCTCTGGCTATTGGTTAGGCTTGTAGTAGACTGCAGACAGATGGCCTAGTACTTACTATGAACCAGCTATATCCTAGTGAATATGAAGGCTTTCTCTACAACTTAAAATATACAAAAGTGTGACACCTGTACATTACTCTTTTGCCACCTTTTCATGATTTGTTTTCTTGCCATCAGGAAATTACCTTTTCAAAGTGAAGGGTAAATGGACTGACATCTTTTTCTGGTTTTATTTAATTTTCTTCAGCTGTAGGTGGGGTGATTTCACCAGATGAAAATGCCCTTTTAGAGGAATAACTAAGGAGCATGTCTGCTGAACTGACTTGGGAGTCACATAGTAAGTTGATGGAAGCTGTGGGAATCAAACCCTGGGTGACATGATGAAGGCTTGGAGGCAGCTCAGAACTTTAACTTTCTGTGATAAGCTGCCAGTGTACAGCACACAGACTATGATTAATTTGGGAAATTATCACCCCATTAACCTGACAAGTCTGATATGTAAGGCTATGGAGCGCATCATCATGGACCTAATTAACAAGGATATAGGGGATCTCCAAACTCTATATCCCACGCAATTTGGTTTTGTGAAAGGTAGATCATGCCTGCATAACCTGGTTGACTTCTGTGGATGATGGCAAAGCACTTCATACAGCCTACCTCAATCTCGACAAGGCCTTTGATACCATTCCCCACTCAGGAATTATTGATAACTCACCAAACTAGGCATCAACCCCTATATCACTAGGTGGGTTGCAAATTGGCTCACAGATAGAACTCACAGTGTGAAAGTAGCGGACTCCAAGTCAGACTGACAACCAGTCACGAGTGGAGTCCCACAGGGATTGGTCCTGCGTCCTCTCCTGTTTGGCATCTATTTCTCAGAAGTCCAGGCCAACATGGAGGGACTCTGGTTGACCAGGTTTGCAAACAACTGCAGGCTAGGAGCTATTATTAACTCCCCAAGTGATGTAGACATCCTTCAGAAAGGCCTCACTGAGACCAATGACTGGTGTCGAAACCATAGCCTTAAGCTTAATGCATCATCATCCCCTTTGGGAAAAACTCAGTTGCCACTAATTACCATATTGATAGGAGCCCACGGAACACTGAAGGCATTATAAGAGATCTGGGGACACAGGTTGACAGCAACCTCTCCTTTGACCACCACATTGCTATTGTAGTCAGAAAGTCCTTCTATGTGTCACATCTCATTACCGAGGGTTTTGCATCCAGGAAGGAGGTGATCATCTCTCTCTCTCTACTCTTCCCTCATTAGGCCAATCATCGAGTATAATGTCCCATTTGGCATGTACCTCACTAGACACATGCAACAACTGGAAAGGCCACAAAAGTACCTCACAAAGAGGATCCAAGGCCTTAAACACATGTCATACATGGAGAGACTCAAAGAACTCCAGCTATTCTCTGTCTCATATTGTCTACTAAGAGGCAATCTCTGATTGACTTACAAAGCCATGTCTGACCCAGCTCTGTTAGAAATGCTACATCTAAAGTAATCCCAATCCCTCTGCACCACACGCTCCAGAGACCTCAACCTCATTACCACAATCAACAGAACATGCTTGACGGACATGTTTATAACCCAGTGACTGCCCATGCTCTGGAATAGACTTCCCATACATGTCAAACAAAGCACCTCACTGGCCCTCTTCAAGAGAAATCTTGATGAGTGGATGGGAAATAGAAAGTTCACCCCGGGATCACTCCAGTGGCTCTACTTGCTAGAGGCACTGGGAAATAACATTGGGCAGCATGATGTCAGGGCACTTCTATGGGCTAGGCTTGTAAAGGCTCCAGGGCCATTAGCCTAGTACACACATATGAACCTATGAACCTAATTGTAATACTTAATGATTTAGGAGTGTGATCCTCACAACATATTGTCAGGGTCTGTGGCTCAGAGAGATATGGCCTTGACCCAGATGACCTAAGTTCTAATAGTAGCACATTCTTTGGAAGAGCTAGATGAGGGAAGGTGGCTGCAAGTGTCAGATACTGGATGATGCCTCTGTGGGCAGGAGTGTTTGTGTCAGTCAGCTGATTGCCTCCATGAAAGCATCTGCTTGCTTGGGTGTGAAAGGCTAGGACCAAGGATACAGGATTCATGATCCCATACCAGTGACAGTAACCCTCGTAAGCATGTTGAAACATACACATACATGCAGAATTTGTTAGGATGACCCACAGTGACATGTGCTGGGTGGTGCTGTCATGCAGGGGTTAGCGTTGTCACCTTGCAACAAGAGGTCCTCCGGTTAGATTTTCGGTGGGGTACCTTCTGTGCAGAGTCTGCATGTCCTCCCTGTGTTTGCATGGGTTTCCTCTGGGTGCTCGGTTTCCTGCACATTCCAAAGACATGTGTCTGGAATGTTTCTTCCCAGGTTTCCACTGCACATGGGCTCTGTCCCAGTGAGACTTTCCCAGTAAACAAATGTTAAATAAATAAATGCTCACATCAGCCAACAGAAGTGGAGTTAGGACCTTAACAGAAATGCTTCCCTTGGTCAGATGTTGATTAAGCTACAAGCCATCTCCATGGCCTTATGGATGATAGACCTTCTAGACATCTCTCCCAACCATGCTGGGTACATGCAGTAAGGAAAGTGAATGGGATCACGATCAGTACTGGGAGGCATGATGGTCAGCAGCCAAGGAAATCACAGGCAAGAAATGTCACAAATTCACCAGACTTATGCCTATTTGTTTGTAAATATTAATTCAATACAAGTATCATTTATAAAATTAAACTTAAATGGCTTTGGCTTTCAAACACCAAACCTCGTACTTCAGCTAAGGTCAGAACTGGCAAATTATTCGATAGGTTCATAGGTTCATAGGAGGTTACTAGGCTGGCAGCCCTAGAGGCTTTACAAGCCTAACCATGTTAATCCCAAGTTGCCCCATCTGTCCTTATTAAGTGAACATATTTTGCAGAGCTAGTCTATGGTCAGCACTGAATCCCCCTGTCCATGAGGGGCATGCATGCCATTCCTGGGGTGAATTTGCCCATCCATTTGTCCAGGTTGCACTTGAATAGGGTCACTGAGGAGCTCAGCTTCATGTGAATTGGAAGTTTGTTCCAGAGGAGTGGTAGTCTCCGGGAGACATGTTTGTCTCTCCAGCATGTTCTGCTAATGTTACAGACTAGGTTAAGATCCCTAGAACAAGTGTTGTTTGTGCTATTAGACTTGTGTTTGTGAAGCATATTCATCAGTGCAGAGTTGGAGACTGCCCTACAGGCTAGGCACAAGTCTCCTCTCAGCAGTCTATATGAGACAGAGTACAGTGACAGGGCTTTTAGTCTATCCACATACATCATGGTTTGGAGGCCCTATATTTTCTTGGTGAGGAACCTCTGTGGTCTCTCCAGCTGCTGCAGGTGTCTGTTGAAGTACATACAAAAGGGAACATTGTACTCTATTAGTGGTCTGATGATGGTCAAGTACAATGGGGCTATAATATCCTCAGACCTGAATGTGATGCCCTTACTTATGAGGTGTGTAATGTAAAATGCTTTCCTTACCACAGAGGAAACTTGGTGGTCATAGTTCAGATTGCTAGCTATCTGTGTTCCTTGGTCTCACACCACTGGGTTTGAGCTTGGGGTGGGGTGGGGGGGTGTTTTTAATACTGTAGTTAGCAGGGAATTCGACTTTGCCAAAGGGAATAGTAATGCACTTTTTTGCATTTAGTTTTAGACTGTAGATTTGGCACCTGTGTTAGCCCTTCCTGTAGTATGCTAATTTAATTGGAGGACTCAATGATTGCATCAAATTTGCAATCATCAGCAACTTTGGTAAGTCAAGGGCCATCTAATTTAGCCTGGAATTCTGAGAAGTACATTCCAAACAGTAAAGGACCCAGCACAGAACCTTGTGATACACCACTGGTGACAAGTCTACTGGTATAGGTGGAGTTGTCAATTTTGACAGTATGTGTTCTGTTGGTGAATCAATTGACTACCCATCTAGTGATGTAAGGGTTAATCCCTAACTGAGAGAGTTTTTTCAATGATACCTGAATGGGGGATTGTGTCAAAAGCCTTGGCCAGGTCAAGATAGGTGGTGTGTACTGCCTTACCTTCATCCAGTGCTTTGGTGACTTTTTTTGAAAAAATCTTCCAGGTTTAATAAGCATGATATACCCTTAATGAAGACAAACTGGGGTGAGTCTAGAGTTTGAATGTTGCCTCTGTCCTTGTTGATAAGGTCCATGATGATTCATGGCCTTGCAGATGAGACTGGTTAGACTTATGGGTCTATTTGAGGTAAAAGCATAATATGAAATTAGTATAAACTGGTTATTGATTAATATAATTGCACATCAGGGTTGTTGCAGTAAATGGGAAGACCTGTTTCGCCAGTATAGGATCACAAGATTATAGGAAGTTACTAAGCTAATCACCTTAGGGCCCTTACAAGCCTAGCCAAGTACAACTTCTGTTCCCAAAAATATCAAGGTATTAAGAGGAACTAAGTCAACAACTACTGCCCTTGTAATTATCACTCTAAGTATGAGAGTAAACCAATAATCTGTATCTTACACAAAGGTTTACCGAAAAGAAAAAAATGCATGCATTACATTTTCATTTCATCATAACAATTCTGTGTTATACTCTCCAATAGCAGTTTATCTGCTGCAGATGCCAAGACTTCAAATTTGAAATTTGGAGACACAGTTTGTTCCACTTTTTCTCAAGGTCTTTTCTGATTAGACTCAAGGACTGCAAACATTAAAAGCACTGTTGGTGACTCCCTGCTGGGTATGGAAAGTACATTTTTTTGTCTATGAGTTGCTTAAACTGATAGAGCTGCTTTCTGTTTTACTCATTCCATTTTGTTTTATGTTTTGAATAATCTGCTTGGCCTGGTGCTTTTGTTCTATGTGGCATATAGACAGTTTCATTTTCCCAGGCTACACATTTCATGTTTTTTTTTTTTTTCATTGGCTAATTTGTTTCTTGAATTATACTTAAATACACAGAGAATTTATGTGGCCTTGTCTTTTCTGATAAGACTCAAGGCCTTTCTCTGCCTGACTATACCTAATTAGGGTTGCCACCTTTCGTCATGGCTAAAACCAGAGTAAAAACCACACCCCTCACATCACCAGTAACCCCGCCCATCCCACCCCCTCTCCTGGCCACATTCTGCCCATTTTGTGACGTCACGACAAAATCAACTGGCAGGGAATGTCCTCTTTTTCCGTTCCTGCTCTGTGCTTTTGGCTGATTTACTATGCTTTTCTGTAAAAAAGCATAGTAAATCAGTCGATTTACAAACTCCGATAGTCTGTTTCCTTTTTGAAAGAGAATACCAGAGTTTGTACAGCATTTTCCAGACTACTGGAGAATCAGTTTGATGTCCGGATAGTCTGGAAAAAAAAACAGAGGGGCGGCAACCCTATGACACAGAGTACTTGTGAAGTAGTAGTATCACAATCATTAATAAACTCTATAACAAATAAGGAGTTGAACAATTTTCCAAATACCCACATTCTGAAACAAATGTGTACAACCAATTTCTGCATAAAAACAGAAAAAGCCTAAACCTGTTCACACCTTTTACAACCTCCCCAAATCAGAATCATAAAATGAATCCACCATTGACCAACTGTAACAAGAAATGTGCAAGAGATGTTGCAATAACTACGATTAATGATTGCACTGCCAATGTTGTGTAACACGTACAGACTCACCGTACATCACACAAGTTTAAAGAATACAAATTTCACCAGGTATAATAAAATGTTAATTACTCTGCATGCTATATCACATACTTACCAGGTATCTCAATAACCCATCAGTATCTCCCAACAGAAGAACCAAGTTTTACAAAGCTCAACACGTGTAACAATAAGGAAAATATTTAAACCAAAAGCATTGATACATTCGCTGATCAGTATGACAATGTAGGTGCAAGGAGACTTTAACGCCTAAATACAATTTTCCAAAGGCATCGTTTAAATCTCACTTTCTCCTCAGCTCAAATAGCAACAGGCCCAAACTTATCTTTCACTAAGAAGCTAAAACTGTCTCAATCAACGGCGTTAATTACTTAGAGTTCGGGGCTGTCCATCATCGTCCATATTTGAATTAGTTATAAAACTGCCTTATTGTGAACACAATAAGTAAAACTCTCTAATGAGTTTTGGGACTACTGATAGAGAAAGAAAATGGCGGAAACCGGCGAGTCAAGAAACCAAAAGCTACGCAAGCGTGTTGCAACTCAGTCATTGACATCGCAATTAAATAGGAAAGTGCAGTTAGTAAAATGATGGTAAATATTAAACAACACTGTCTTCACTTCCCTTCCAGCTTTTCCCAGTTCCATATGAAAATAATATATAGATTGTTTTGCTCCACACACAAAATTCAGGGCACTTGGATGTTCAAAGGGATGTTGCGATGTGTAGTTTATTTATACTTTAAACAGCAAGTTATTCCGATGTCAAGATGATTGTCTCACAGTACAAATTTTCTAAAATGTTTAAACTATTCATTCCAGTGGGATCAGCAGTTTTAGATGGGACACTTAATGGTGCACATTTATTTTTGCCCTCGTTTAGCATAGTTACTTAGGGTGAACCCTGACCTAAATTTTCTGACCGGGAAAGTCTGTCAGAAAGCATTGTTTCCTCACTGTGTACTGTTTGGCAGTTTCTTTTTTGAGTAGGACTCGTGAGACTTTTATTTATTAAGTATTTATTTACCAAGAAAGTCCAATTGGGTTGACTAGTATATCATCAGCAGGCACCAGTCAAAGTTAATGTATGTGAAAAGAGTGGGTAGGGTTAGAGGTGTATTTTGTAGGTGGAGTGGAATTAGCTTTAGGAAGTAGTGGATACATAAGGGACAAACAAATTTTGGCAGTGGCGCAAAACCCGGTCTTCACGTGTCCGGTTCTGAATGAAATTGGTAACCAGACAATTTGTCAGAAAACTGGATAGTACGGTTAAAAATCAGACAGCTGGCAACCCTATACCTGATCTCTGTCTGCATTTGATTTTGAATTGTTTTTCATTTAAAGTGTGATTATTTCTACTTTTTCTCTTTTTCTTACAATGCATTTGTTTTGTTTTAAGTTTTTTTGGAGTATTAAGAGATCTTGGCTAGGTTCAGTTAGAAAAGTTAATAAAGAATTCCTTTGCAGACAGTGAATAACATCAAGCTAATTAGTGGGAGGAGGTGAGAAATAGCATTCTGCATTTAACTAATAATATTTGGAGGCATCTTTATTTAGCTGGAATGCTTAATTGGCTTGCTTTCTGTTCTCTGCCTGACTATTGCTGATCTCTGTCTGCATCTGATAAATCTGATTTTGGACATTCCTCCCAGTCCCATCTCATAAGCTCATTCTACTGAGTGCAGAGAGATTGGTTGAGAGGTCCAACTCCTTGGTCTCTTAAGCTTGAATTATCTTGTTTCTTCCATTCACACTTACTTAAAAAACTGCACTTTACTCAGCTGTTTTTACTGTTTCTGTGCTTCTTCTTACTTTATTACTTTATTTTGCTTTTTGCTGTTTGTTCTTAAAGTGTTTAGTTGCATTTATTTTGCTGCATTGATTACTGCTTGTTAGTAGTCTGATTACATTGTAACTGTTATTCTAAACCTCTTAGTTTTGATTTAAGCACTTGGGCTTCAAACTAGTTATCTTACATAAGAAAGGTTTGCAGTCTACACTGTTGTTGCAGGAGAGGAAGCTTACATCTTTCTAAGCTAGGAATTGTTGGTTGAAGGCTCATTATGTATGTTATTCTAAAAGTGCCTTAGTTTTGATTTAATTACTTGGGCTCCAAACCAGTTATTTTACATTAGGAAGGTTTGTGGTCTACACAGTTTACCAGAGCTGCTGAGAGTCTGGCATTCTTAGCCAGAGGTCTGGAGTGCATCTGAACAGGAATCCAAGGCATCCACTGAAAACATCTAAAAATAAGTATAATTTAAGTCTGTATAGCACTTTGTGGCCTCTATTTTGTTGAACTGCTGCTTCATTTTTACTGTTTTTTGCTGCTGTGACTGCTTCATTCTGCACTTTGTACCATTGTGACTTCTACCTTAAATATCATAGACTAGATTCAGACTTGCTGAATCTAGACTGTTTGGTATCACTTGAGCACTAAAACCAGCCATCTTACATTAAGATGGCATTCCTGCAACCTTGTGGCAGAAGTATGTAGATCAGGACCTATCTGAGATGAGGATTGCCGGAATAAGGCTCTGTGTGGAGCTTTCCTATTAGTAGTTTGTGTTAAAACTGTTTAAATTCACTTGTATTTAAATCTCACATTTTCCCAGGTCTGCTCTCATTTTACAGGAGCTGCTCAGAGTTTAGCATTCTTGGCCAGAGGTCTGGAGTGCATATGAACAGAAATCCAAGGCTTCCACTGAAATCTTCTCAAAATAAGTATAATTTAAGCTGGTATTGCACTTTGTGTTCTGTATTTTATTGAACTGCTGCTTCCTTTTTATTGTTTTTTGCAGTTGTGACTACTTCATTTTGCACTTTGTTTCATTGCTACTTCTGCCTTAAATAGCATAGGCTGGATTTAGCCTTGCTGAATCTAGACTGTTTGGTATCATGTGAACACTAAAACCAGTCAACTTACATTAAGAGGGCCTCCCTTCACTCTTGTGGCAAATGTGTGTAGCTCAGGACCCATCTGAGTTGGGGATTGTTGGAATAAGGCTCTGTGTGGGGCTTTCCTATTGATAGGTTGTGTTAAAACTGTATAAATGTGCTTGTAGGTAAGCCTTGCATTTGCAAGTAGCTGCACACTGTGCAATGGTAGGTAGCAGTGCCCTATAGATGCAAACACCTAGATACAACTTTTTACCTAGAGTAGAGTCAGCGGAACCCTCACAGGCTTCCCTGCTGCACTGCGGGTGACTCAGCTGAGCACTGAGCAGCATTGCCACACTTTGTAATCCATAATCCTCAATAGAATAAGTCCCCTTGCTAACCCTAGAGCGAAAGCTTATCTAACCTGCCCACCCCCTAACAGTACTTAAGATTTAACCTGCTACAATGGACAGTCAGTTTCCCATAATTTCTTCAACTGACCTAATTGACTTGGGGATCCTGAGACAATGTAGTAATTGCCTCACGCATACTGACAAGCATTTGCTCCTACAGCAAACAAATACAGTATGTGAGAAATGTAACTGTACTATAAACTGGAACCAATCCTCATGTAACATTAAACAAGACATCAAACAGGTTGTCAGCACATACACCTCTCCTCTCACACAAGATAAACTCACAACACATAAGCCAATATACATGGAGGCACTCACTAAGAGCTCACCAAAAGACCAGAGACCTGCAAAGTGCAAACAACTCACAGATACCAGAGATTAACCAAAATCTACTGCACATAATAAATACCAGTGTCTCAACAAATAAGCCCCTAAGGCAGAACACCCCAAAACCAAATGTCCTAGTCATAACAGATTCCATATTGAGACATACAGATGTTCCACTCATCAGGCTGGACAAGGAGAAGGTCACTGTCAGCTGCTGGTCAGGTGCCAGGATCCAATAAATCATGCATGCACTAAAATCACTCAACAACAATTACCATTATGACTCTGCCAAGTACATGTTGGGGTGAATGACTTGAGATGTACCTCCCTGGACTATATGAAGAGAGACATGACTGAACTCTCTGATTATGTTTCCCATGCAGCATATCCCTAGCCCTGAGCAGCATTCTACCTTTACCCAGGATGATGCCACAATATAAACAAAAAAATATTGAATTCAACAATTGGCTTAGCTTCTGGTGTCAATCCAGAGGGATCTAGAATCTGTCAGCTTGGGAAGACATGGTCAAAAGACTATGCTGCTTTGCCATAGATGGTCTTCACATTTTTCTTCTAGGCTTTCAAATACTGGCAAAGATGCCTGCATCCCCCAAGTGCTTTTTTAGGCAATACAAAAACAACAAAACTTCCAACATAAAAAAAAAATCCACTACAGACAAACTCAAGGTTATGCTGCTTAATGCTAGGAGTCTATACAGGAAACTGCATTCCCTGGAAGGTCTCCTCACCTTTGAAGATGCTGATATCTGTGCAGTCACCGAGACTTGGTTCAAGACCACAGAGAGCACCCTGGCTATGTAAGGCTACAATGCCTTCCACATTCAGACTTCAAAACGAGCATGAAAGAACCAAAGATGGAGGTGAATCCATCTTCATTAAATCCAAATGCACCCGGAGACTAGTTAAACAGTATGACTCTCTTGAGCTACTCCAGGCCCAAGTAACTATAGGTAAAACACCCTACCACATCATTGCTAGCTACAGGTCCCCACCATGAACCCTGAGAAGCACACCACCTACCTAGACTTGCTTGAGTTACTCACTATACAACCAAACACCTTGGTCATGAGAGATTTCAACTATCCTTCTATCAAGTGGGTGACGTACATGAGCACAAGCTTGATCACTCCGAGCTTCCTGGACTTTGTTAATACAAATGTTCTGGAACAGTTAGTCTGCATCCTCCAGAAGGGGCTAGAGTGTTCTGGACTTAGTACTCACCAATATGGGGGGGGTCACTATATTATCCCCCATGTTTTGCTCTCCCTAGTGAAGTCAGACCATAAATCTGCCTCATTCGGAATAACAATGAGACCCCCGACACCTCCACAGGAGCAATAAAAATGAGAAACATCTCCAAAGCAAACTATAGCCTACTAAGCAATGGTTTGAAAAGTTTTAAACCACCTTCTAACAGAGCCAACAATGACTTCTATGCAGAGGAGTACACAAGCATCCTGTATAACCACTTAAGTAACTGTATTGACTCTGCTGTACCTGACAGGATCAAAACCAAGTCCTCCTGTAAAAACAAGCCACCCTGGTGGACCTCGAGTATAACAGGTTATATAACAAAAGGAAGAAACTGATATCTAAGAACAAAAAGGAACATAGTCAGCAAAGAAAGAATATCCTCCATAGCTTGAACAAGCAAATCAGATATCTGGTAAAGTCCTCTAAAGCTAGTTATGAGGATAAATTAGCTTCCCTAGCTAAAGACAATCATAAGGCATTCTTTAGCTACATCCAAAATCTAAAACGGAATACCTAGCTATGTGCTGAACTAATAGTGGATGGTACCACTCACACTTACCCTGCAGAAATTGCCAACCTGTTAGCTGACAGATATGACACAAACTTCACCCCCTGTCCCCACCAGCCATACCCCAGATGATATCTGACACCTGTCCTCCCTCCAATATCTCCAATGAGCAGGTCATATCCACACTTTCCAAGACTAAAATGGGACCAAATAACATCCCAGGCTGCTTACTAAACCATCTAAAACATGACCTAGTGGATCCCTAGGAACTGCCTTTAACCATAGCCTAAGCACTGGCTTTGTTTCAGCAGAGTGAAGAACAGCAACTATAATCCCCTTGCACAAAGGGGGGGGGTCATCAACTGACCCCGGAAACTATAAACCCATAAGCCTAACCTGTCTTATCTGCAAGGCATGAAAAAAAATCATCATGAACCTAATCAAAAGGGACATAGGCAACCTTTAAACTCTAGACCTGACCCAGTTTGGCTTTGTTAAGGCTAGATCATACTTACTAAACCTCGTGGACATCTTCGAGAATGTCATCTAAGCCCTGGACAAAGGCAAGCTGTACATACTACCTATCTTAACTTAGCCATGGATCTTAACTTAACCATGGCTTTTGACACAATCCCCCACTCTGGTATCATCAAGAAACTCTCCCAGTTGGGGATTAACCCATATGTCACTAGATGGGTAGACTACTGCCTCGCCAATAGAACCAACACTGTCAAAGTTGGGTATTCCATCTCCACCAGTAGAACAATTTCCAGGAGGGTACGACAAGGCTCTGTGCTATGCCCACTACTGTTTGGAATATAGTTCTCAGAAGTATAGGCAAGATTAAATGGCTTGTGGCTTACCAGGTTTGCAGGTGACTGCAAATTGGGAGCAATCACTGAGTCCCTTAAAGATATTAGCATATTACAGGAGGGTTAACTCAGACAAAAGATTGGTGCCAAAGCCAGAGTTTAAAACTAATTGCAAAAAAGTGCATCATTGTCCCCTTTGGCAAAGAGGTAACCCCTGCAAATTACAATATAGGCAACACTCCTCTAAGCTTGAACCCAGTGGTGTGTGACTTGGGAACACAAATTGATAGTAGTCTAAACTTCAATCACCATGAGTCCACAATGGTAAGGAAAGCCTTTTATGTTGTACTCCTCATAAGGGCTTTGCATCCAAGACCAAGGATGTTATAACTCCTCTGTACTCCACCCCCATCAGATCATTAATAGAGCACAACACTCTCTTTTGCATGTACCTCACCAGACACATGTAGCAGCTGGGGAGACCACAGATGTTCCTGACCAAGAGAATTCAGGGACTCAAAAACATGACCTACATGGAAAGACTGAAAGCTCTGTCACTGTACTCTGTGTCTTGCAGGCTGCTGCGAGGTTACCTGTGCCTTGCCTACAAAGCAGTCTCTGACCCTGCCATAATGGAAATGCTGCATGTCCACAAATCAAGTGGGAGAAGAGTCACTCGCTACAGATATCAAAACCTATCCTGTGACTTAAACAGAACATGCTGGAGAGACAGATATGTCTCCCAGAGACTGCCGTTACTCAGGAATAAACTCCCAGTTCACATTAAGCAGAGCACCTCAATGGCCCTATTTAAGCACAACCTGGAGAACAGGTTAGGAAACTATATATTCACCCCTGGGGTGGCACCTATGTCCCTCATCGGCAGGGGCAGCTGGTGCTGATCATAGACTGACTATGCAAACAATCAAACCATCTAACAATGCTCAGTTAGGAAACATGAGTATTACATGGCTAGGCTTGCAAAGGCTCTAGGTCGATTAGCCTAGTAACCTCCTATAAACCTATGAAGATTTTAAATCGAGTTGCTGGCTACTGAGACTTGTCTGCATATATCAACTGGATACAAACTGATTTAAGTATATTTTTCTGCACTTATTTAAGATTTGAGTCAGTAAATATTGTGTGTCTTTGATTCAGTAAATATTGTGTCTCTATCTCTCTGCAGTTAGTTCCCCACCCCCCTCCCTGTTTCTTGTTGTGGTGTTAATCTTGGTGGCTTTAGAATTGCCAGCCCCCGCTGTAAATCTCTTTTTGCACACTCCTCCTGGACCCATCTCATTTGCTCACTCAACTGAGCACAGTGAGATCATATTTTGATTTTGGATACTCCTACCAGTCCCATCTCCTCTGCGGTGTACAGAGAGAGCACTTGGGAAGGGCATTCCCCTATAGTATCTTAATCTGCTCTGTTTCCTCCTTCTCAAAAAAAATTTGCACTTCATCTGCCTTACTGTATTTGTGTTTCTTCCTACTTTATTACTTTATTTTGCTTTTGCCTCTTCTTAAAAGTACTCAATTGAATTTATTCTGCTGCCTTTATTACTGCTTGTTAGTAGCCTGATTAAATTGTAACTGTTATTCTAAGGCCCTTGGTTTAAGCACTTGGGCTTCAAACCAGTTGTTTTACATTAAGAAGGTTTCTGGTCTGCACTGTTGTGGCAGGACAGGTAGCGTCCATCCTTCTAAGTTGGGAACTGCTGATTGAAGGCTCAGTGTCTGTTATTCTAAAAGTGTATTAGTTCTGGGTTAAGGACTTGGGCTTCAGGCCAGTTATTTTACATTAAGAAGGTTTGTGGTCTGCACTCTTGTGGGAGGA
This sequence comes from Protopterus annectens, assembly GCF_019279795.1. Classification (NCBI taxonomy): domain Eukaryota; kingdom Metazoa; phylum Chordata; order Ceratodontiformes; family Protopteridae; genus Protopterus; species Protopterus annectens. The sequence goes on along the minus strand of NC_056740.1, from coordinate 471,923,839 downwards.
GAGGCTAGATTCTGCCCTTCTGAGCTGGGAACTTCTGGTTAAAGGCTTATTGCGCATGCTTACTTGAACTGTTTCTTTCTGAAATCGGTACACCTTGTTTGCTGTAGCATAGACTAGATTCAGGCTGGCTGAATCTAGCTTTGTTTGTATAACTTGTGCACTGATCCAGGCCATCTTTTTTGGAGAAGGTTTCTCTGTACCCTAGTGGCAGGACTGTGCAGTTAGAACTTGTCTGATTGAAGACTGCTGGAACAGGGCTCACTTTTAAGCTTTTTAACTGGTTAATTGGGTAAAGTGTTGTTTTGATTGTATCTGCTCTATTTTCTGGGAAAAAAAATATATATATATATATATATATATATATATATACTTGTTTCTCGTCTTTCTGAACTAGTATAGTCGAGTTTTCATGTTATTGCTGAATCCAGGGTTGTGTTACAAGTTTCTGTGTTGCCATACCTTACTTGGATAGAAGGAAGTTTCTCTGTTCACCTGTGAGAGAGGGGAGCTTTGAGCAGGCTGTCTGTCCCTGGAGGAGTGGTTTCAGCCCAGAAGTTAGTAGTTTATTGGCTATTTTGGGCTAATTTCTATCTCTTTCAGTTTCCCTGTGATAAAAACCTCATTTGCACAGTTTTTACACTTGTATTCCACTCAGCAAGTGCCTTCCAGGTGTTCTACAGAGTCTACAGTGGCAGAGAGACAAAAGAGTGACTTTGGAGTGATTATCACTTTTCTGCTTTTCTTGCTGTCTTAACTAATTCCGCCTAAAATGCCAGTTTTTTTAGCGAATCTGTGATTTAAAAAGTTTGTTATTGTATACAACTCCGCACAGCTCCTCATGGGGTCCTGCAGAGTGATACAGGCAACAGAGAGACCCAAGAGAGACTTTTCCAGATTTAAGTATTTTTTTTCTCTGTTTTTTTGCTCTGACTGCCTTTTCCCACCTAAAAAGTGAATTTCTAACTGATCTGTGCTTTAAAAAGTTTAAATTGCATTTGCCTTCTGCTTTTTACAGTTTTTGCACTTGTTTTATATCAATTTAAGTCATTTTTGTATTGTATAACTGTTGTATGCTACACTATAAAGTGCACTAGCCTGTTTATAGCATTTACAGTGTTTTCTGTGTGTTTTTCTGCTGTTTCCTGAAAAAAACAAAAAAAAAAAACAAAAAAAAATTGCCCATATCCTTACTTGGATAGGGGAAAGCTTCTCTGTTCACCAGTGAGAGTGGGGAGCTTTGAGCAGCCTATCTGTCCCTGGAGGAGTGGTCTCAGCCCTGAAACTAGTAGCTTATTGGCTGTTTTGGGTCTATTCCTATCTCTTTCAGTTTCCCTGCTTTAAAACCCGCATTTGCACAGTTTTGCGCCAGTATACAACTCCGCACAGCTCCTCGTGGTGTCCTGCAGAGTGATACAGGCAACAGAGAGACCCAAGAGAGACTTTTCCAGATTTAAGTATTTTTTTCTCTGCTTATTGCTCCGACTGCCTTTTCCCTGCCTAAAAAGTTAATTTCTAACTGATCTGTGCTTTAAGAATTTAAGTTGCATTTGCCTTCTGCTTTTTACAGTTTTTGCACTTGTTTTATATCAATTTAAGTCATTTTTGTATTGTATAACTGTTGTAGGCTACACAGTAAAGTGCGCTAGCCTGCTTATAGCATTTACAGTGTTTTCTGTGTGTTTTTCTGCTGTTTCCTGAAAAAAACAAACAAAAAAAGATATTCTCTTTTCCTGCCTTTGCTGAACTAGATTAGTCCAGATTTCAGGTTTTGCTGAATTCCGGACTGTGGTATAGTTTCCTATGTTGCCCATATCCTTACTTGGATAGGAGGAAGCTTCTCTGTTCACCAGTGAGAGTGGGGAGCTTTGAGCAGCCTATCTGTCCCTGGAGGAGTGGTCTCAGCCCTGAAACTAGTAGCTTATTGGCCGTTTTGGGTCAATTCCTATCTCTTTCAGTTTCCCTGCTTTAAAACCCTCATTTGCACAGTTTTGCATGATTTTGCATATAGCTCATCGGGCAGCGTCACTTAAATGGGTTTAAACTATTCCCGGCTCCACAAAGTCTGCTCTTCACTTTTTCCCTTGGAACTGTTCTAAATCTCAAAGTAAGCACTCTATTTTCATTCTAAAGCACTGCACTTGCTCGTATAAGTAATCTTATAAGTAAGCAATAATAAACTAAAGCACTATACCCCCTTATACTCCCTTTAAGTACTTGGCTCCCTATTAGTCCTTCTTGATCAATCAAAAAGTAGTTCCTTATACTATTCTGGCATGTCCAAAAGTCATTTTCAGGTTTACTCTCCAGTTAAGGAATCTTGAGGCAATGTTACAACTGCTTTATGCACACAGACCACCCTCTCCTCCTCCCAACAAGCTCAAATATATGTAAGAGATGCAACTATATAGCCAAACTGGAGGCAGATCTCTCCCAACCCAGTACTGACGCAGTCAGTCAGGAGGAGAAGGTAACCACACACACCACAAATCCAGTCTCGCATAGACCTATCGCAAAAGCAAACCAAACATAAACACAAAAATACATACTCGGAGGCTCTAAATAAAAATCTGCCCAAGCAGCAGAGACCTCCAAAGCAGACATCCAAGCAACTGCTACCCCACAACAATACCCACGTATCACATAGTTCACAAAGTCAGTGTGCCACACAGTCACAGCCCTTAAGGCTAAACAACACACCTAATACACTTGTAATACGTGACTCTATTGTCAGACACACTGACGTCCCACTCACCAGGCTGAACAAGGAGAAGGTCACTGTAAGCTGCCTGTCGGGTGCCAGGATCCGCCACATAACACAAGCACTCAGGTCACTCCAAAGCAAGTACAAATATGACTCCATCATTGTCCATGCTGGTGTGAATGACCTGAGATGTACCTCCCCGGACTACATGAAAAGACACATAGAGGAGCTATCTGATCATGTAGCCCAGGCCGGTATGACCCTGACCTTGAGTAGCATCTTACCTTCACCAAGAATGATGCCACAGTATAAAGACAAAATGATCAATTTTAACAATTGGCTAAAGTATTGGTGTCATTCAAAGTGGATCCAGTGTCTGTCAGCCTGGGATGACATGCTCAACAAGCCACGCTGCTTCGCTAGGGACGGCTTGCACCTGTCACCCCTGGGCTTTCAAATACTGGCTAAGGCTCTTGCCACCCCCATAGTGCCTTTTTTAGGCAAGGCTCAAAAGACAAACCCACCTCCATAGACAACACAAGGAAAAAGAAGCTAAGGGTAATGCTGCTCAACGCCAGAAGTCTAAACCTCTAGAGGCACGCACTCGAGGCTCTCCTCAGTATGGAGAATATCGATATCTGTGCAGTAACAGAAATCTGGTTCAAGGCTCCCGAGAGCACCCCAGCACTACCAGGTTATACCTCATACCATGCTTTTCGGCCCCAAAACTCGGACCGAACCACAAAAGAAGGGGGAGTATCCATATTCATCAAAGATACCCACACGTCCAGGTTAGTGGCACCTGCCTTTCAGATTGTAGCCTGCTACAGACCACCCTCCCAAACTCAAGAACCCCACTCGGCTTTCCTGAGAACACTGGAGAATATGAAGGTCTCTCCAAACACCATTATATTGGGTGACTTCAACTACCCAAACATAGACTGGGAGCACTACTCAAGCCCCAACACCCTCACCCAATGGTTCCTAGAATTTATAAACTCAAATGCTATGGAACAACTGGTCACCACTCCCACAAGAGGGGAAAACATATTGGACCTGATCATCACCAACATGGGGACTCTATGTTCCATACCAGAGGTATACCCCTCATTGGTAAGATCTGACCATAAATTAATCTCACTGGACATCCATATCCCATCCCCACCCCCAGCCAAGGAAATCATGGTGAAAAACTTCTCAAAAGCAAACTTCACACTTCTCAAAACCGAGGTGGAATCTTTCAAAGCCCCCGGGCCAGTGGAAAATACGGCCCAAACCGCAGAATCCTTTACAAACACATTCTATGGACACCTACAGGAATGCATGGATCGTACTATCCCAAATAAAACCAAGATTCACTCCTCCAAAGGCAGGAGACCTGTCTGGTGGACCCCAGCCATAAATAAGCAATACAACAGAAGGAGGAAGCTACTACATGATTGAGCAAAATCCCAAAAAGGGAAGGCATCTCTGATCAGTACTAGCAAGAAACTACGATCCCTCATAAAATCATCTAAGGCCAGCTTCAAAAGAAAAATTGCGCAAGACGCTAAAGATAATCACAAGGCCTTCTTTAGTTATGTCAGGAACCTGGGTGGCAACTCCCAGATATGCTCTGAGTTAGTGCAAAATGACAAAAAATACACTGAACTCACAGACATTGCCAACATCCTGGCAAACAGGTTCAGTGCAAACTTCTCCCCCCTTCCCCTACAAAAGAGGAAATGTCTATCCCAACAGAGTGTAGCCTCCCTGACATCACAGATGCACAGGTGAGAGCTGCCCTCTCCAAAGCAAAAAACACAGTATCAATGGGACCGGATGGTGTCCCGGGCTGCGTCTTACACGAGCTCCAAGAAGAACTGAACCCTCTCATAAAGTCACTGTTCAATCTCAGCCTTACTACAGGATATGTACCCAAGGAATGGTGTACAACAACAGTGGTCCCACTTCACAAAGGTGGTGCCACAACGGACCCCGGAAACTATCGCCTGACTAGCCTGGTCTGCAAAGCTATGGAGCGTATCATCATGGAACTCATAAACAAAGACATTGGGAACCTCCAAACACTGGATCCTACCCAATTCGGCTTTGTTAAGGGCAGACCTTGCCTCTTGAACTTGGTCAACTTCTTTGAAACAGTCACCAAGGCCATAGATGAAGGGAAGGTAGTCCACACAGCCTACCTGGACCTCGCAAAAGCCTTCGACACAATACCCCACTCGGGCATCATAAATAAGCTCACCAGCTTAAATAGCAACCCCTATGTCACAATATGGTTTGCAAACTGGCTCAGGGATAGAACCCACATGGTCAGAATTGCAGGTGCCATGTCAGACTCTAAACCATTTACAAGTGGAGTCCCACAAGGCTCAGTCCTGGGACCTCTCTTGTTCGGTATATATTTCTCTGAGGTAGAGGCTAACATGGGAGGACTATGGCTGACCAAGTTCGCAGATGACTGCAAACTGGGTGCCATAATCGACTCACCAGCTGACACAAGTATCCTCTAAAAGGGTCTCACAGAGATGGATAACTGGTGCCAGAGCCATGGCCTAAAGCTAAATGCCAAAAAGTGCATAGTCATCCCCTTTGGGAAAAACAAAGTGCCCACAAATTACCACATAGGTGGTAATCCATTAAGTATGGAAGAAGTAATTAGGGATTTGGGGACCCAAGTAGATAGCAATCTCGCCTTTGACAATCACATTGCCAAAGTGGTTAGAAAGACCTTCTATATAGCCCACCTTATCACGAAAGGCTTCACATCTAGATCAGGAGAGGTCATTGTGCTCCTCTACTCATCACTCATCAGGCCCATAATTTAATACAATGCCCCATTTGGGATGTACCTTACCCAACACCTGCAGCAACTGGAAAGACCCCAAAAGTACCTCACCAAGAGGATCAAGGGACTCAAACAGATGCCCTACGCAGTTAGGCTAAAGAAACTCCAGCTCTACTTGGTTGCTTACTGCCTACTCAGAGGCGATCTGTGCCTGACGTATAAAGCCATGTTCCACCCAGAATTAATGGACATGCTCCACCTCAGGAAATCCAAATCCCTTAGAGCTACATGCTCCAGGGACTTACACTGCACCACAGAAATAAATAGGACATGCTGGAGGGACAGATTCATATCCCACAGGCTCCCCTCACTCTGGAACAAAATCCCAATCCATGTTAGGCAGAGCCCCTCAATGACCCTCTTCAAGAGAAATCCTGACGAGTGGATGGGAGATCATAGGTTTACCCCTGGGATCTCTTCTGTGTTCCTACTAGACAGAGGCACAGTAAACTAACCTTAAAAGGACTATCTTCTGTGACCTACTATACAGAGGCACAGTCAACTAATCTAAAAGGGTGGTGAAAGCCAAACACACTCTGGCTAGGCTTATAAATGCCCTAGGGCAGATAGCCTAGTATCAACATATGAACCTATGAATGTATGAACTACAGGCACTGTTGATGACTCCCTGCTGGGTGAAAAAAGTAAATCTCTTTTTTATCTGTGAATTGCGTAAACTGATATAATTGCTTTCTGTTTTACCTACTCCATTATGTTTTCTGGTTTGGGAACTCTACTTTGGTGTTTTGGTTCTGTGTGGCAGATAGACTCTTAAATTATCCAGGATGTACATTTCACATGTTTTTCCACTCGCTAATTTGTTTCCTGAGTGATAATTAAATACGCAAAGAATTTCTGTGGCCTTGTCTTTTTTATAAGACTTAAGGCCTACAAAATCTAGAAGCAATGTTTTGACACCCTGGTGGTTATTTTTTAGATCCACCCTCCCATTTCTGGATCTGCTTTTTAAACTTGGTGATTTTAAAGCTGTCTGCCCTTACTGTAAATTGAGTTTTATGAGTTCTTCCTTTCTGCACTGCTGTTTAGATCTTGAATTATTTATTTGCCTTTCTTTGTGCTTATTTTGAAAAAAAAGTCTGTTCTACTGATTTACTTGCTCTGAATTAATTATCTAGCTAGCTGTTAGATAAAGTAGGGCATTTTAACACTCTAGCAAGATCTTTTCTGTGATTTTACATCAATAAGACTGAGGCTTTCCAGTATAGTGACAGTGGATGGTAACCCAGTCTGTATAAGGTGGAGAAACTACACTAGAGATTCCTGCATATAATTGTTAAATTGGCTTGAGGGCTTATTAATCAACTTACCTTGCTCAGTTGTGTGGCTCTTGGCTCATTCCTACAAAGTGAAGTCATTTTATTGACTAATCACACATTTATATGCTGTTTGAAGTACACTGCTGCTATCTTGAATTAATTATTGCCTTTCCTTATGTTTGTTTGTGGTAGCATTTCACTCCAGACACTCTTAATATGCTTTTCCATTAGGAGGACTGGGATTATTCATCTAGTGGCACTAGGTGTTTACCTGGTCTATCTGAGATAGGACGCACATGAAAGGGCTTTAAGTTTAGTCATTTTATTTGCCAGAGGGCTCAGTAGTCAGTTTCTTGTATTTCCAATGTTGGTATAAATTCGGCACATTTGCACTGAGGTGCTCGCTGTGCTAGTGCCGTGTACATATACAAACATCTGGACACATTTATTATTTTCATTATGATGTAAATGTTTACTATGCTACTTATTTATTTATTTTTTTATTTTTTGCACTTTTTTTTAAAGTTACATTTTCAAACTGCTGTAAGATCTGCTGTTCTGTTCTGAAATCATTATATCTAGTGTTTCTTAGTTATCTGTTTGTGGTTCCTTAACCCTTGGGCTCCAAACCATTCAGTTTACATTAAGAAGGTCAAAAGATGCACTACTATGGTAGGTGAGGGCTGGTTTAACCTATCTGAGCTGAGAATTGCTGATGGAAAGCTCATTGTGTGCTTACCTGATTGGTGTTAGGGCATAGTTATTGTAAAACTTGCTTTTTTCTGATCATATATAAGCTTCACATTTGTGCAAAGCTGCTCTTCATGCAGCAGTGGTTACTAGTGCCTTGTATATATGCAATCACCAGAAGTTGAAATTTCTCTATAAAAACCACCTCAGAACTTTACCTCAGTCCTGTGTAATTCTTGGGACAACTATTTTGCACCGTGAGCAACATGTATGCATTTTGGTCAGACTATTTAGGTCTAACTTGATTTATTATTCTACCCAGGACTATTTTTGCTGAAAGAGTACCTGGTTTGAGCACAGGGCATCATTGCTGATTAGGTTAGCAGTAGATTACATCAAGTAAGCACCTGTCCCTCATCCAGTTACAAACACCCTCCACTCCTATACCTTGCAAGAAAACATTAGGCCCTGCAACCATGTATGGGCACTTTCTTGCTATCTCTGCATGCAGCTATGTGGACATAGGCATCCTGAAGGAATGCAACAATTACCTTATGTACCCTAACAACCACTTAATTCTCAAACAGATGAGAGGCTAGACTGTTACGTATAGGCAAAAAAAGCAGCAAAGAGGTTGTCAGTGACTCATACACATCACTCATCACACCCTCAAAGGACCACACACATAGTCCAACATATGCGGAGGTGCTCACACATAAGTTTACCCAGACCTCAAAGGCCTCCCAGGTGCAGTCATCAGAAACTCTGAATGCACACAAACAAGACAATTCCCATCACAACACATAAGGACATATCTCATTGTGTCTCAACTACCAAGCCCATAAGGTGAAGCACTCCACCCCAATATTCTGGCCATAGTAGACTCCATTGTGAGACACATTGATGTATGTCTTATCAGGCTGGATAAGGAGAAATTTACAGTTAGTTGCTTGTCAGGCACAAGGACCTTCCAGATCATACAAGCATTCAGTTCACTTACCAGTATAACTTAGTCATAGTCCATGTGCATGTAAATGACAAGAGGTGCACCTCCTTGGATTATATGAAGACAGACATGATTGAGCTGTCAGAATATTTGTCATAGGCAGGTATGAGTCTAGCACTGACCAACATTCTACCATCTCCAAGGATGATGCCACAATACCAGCAGAAAATTATTGACTTTAACAGTTGGCTTAGCAACTGGTATCATTTGAAAGGGGTCCAATACTTGTCATCCCAGGACAACATGGTTGACAATCCATTCTGCTTTGTCAATAATGGTCTTCACCTGTCAACTCTAGGCTTGCGGATATTGGCCAAAACATTGTCCACCCTATAGTGCCTTTCTCAGGCATTGCCAAACAGACAAACCTTTCAGCAAAACAAAAACTACTCAGGACAAGCTAAAGGTGTTACTGCTCAGTGCTAGCAGTCTCGACAAGAAACTGCACTCCCTTGGAACTGTCCACTCCATGGAGAACGCTGACGTCTGTGCAGTTACTGGAACATGGTTCAAAGCCATGGGAAGCACTCCAGCAGTGCATGGCTATAATGCCTTTCATATGTGCCAACCAGCCACTCAACCAGGGTTGCCAGACGTCCCTATTTGAGTGTGACTGTCCCAGGATCAGTAGCCTGATTCTGAGTCCCGCACTGCCGGTTTAAATCCCGGGCAGCCTCCGCTTTTTTTTTTTTTTGATTGGCCCTTATAACAGCATATGGGCCAACCAAAATCGCTAAACATGGAGCTTCTTGTGTTTAATGCAGAACATCGCAGTTCCGCATTAAACAGAAGTAGCTCCGTGTTTAGCGATTTTTGATTGGCCCATATACCGGTATACGGGCCAATAAAAAAATTGCAAAACAGAGCTACTTCTGTTTAATGTGGATCTGCAATGTTCCGCATTAAACAGAAGTAGCTCCATGTTTAGCGATTTTTGATTGGCCCAGGCCAATCAAAAAAATAAATAAACACAGAGCTACTTTTGTTTAATGCGGAACTCTGATATTCCGCATTAAAGACCTAGTGTGGAAAACCTTTTTTTTTTTTTTTTGTCATCACTTGCTGTGAAAGACTTTTTTTTGTCCCTACCTGGCCAGTCAGAAATCTGGTAACCCTGCACTGAACACAAAAGATCAGAAGGTGGAAGTGCATCTATCTACATAAAGGATAAGCTCACTTCAAGGCTGGTCAAACAATAGGACATGCTTGAGCTACTCCATGTCCAGCTAAAAATTCATTACAATAGTCATGCTAGCTACAGGTCACCCAGGAAGCCCATACATCATACCTGAAGTTACTAGAATCACTCACCATCCAGCCCAATACCTTACTCATGGGTGATTGTAACTACCCCTCCATTAATTGGGAGGCATAAATGACCACTAACATGCAGGTCCAAAGATTTTTTGACTTTGTAAATTCAAATACCCTGGAGCAAATAGTCTGCATTTCCACTAGGGGAACAAATCTCTTAGATCTGGTACTCACAAATATGGGAGAGTGTTGCACCCCCCCCCCCCCAGTGTGATTTCCTCATTGGTAAAATCAGATCACAAAGCAGTCTCTCATGCAATAAAGGTAAAACTAGTCTGCCCACCAAATCCCAAGAATATCAAGATCTTCTCTAAGTTAAGTTATCCCCTATTAAGGGATGGCATAACTAGTTCCAAGCTCTCCCAAATACAGAAAACACAAAAACCTATGCAAAGGCATACAGAAAAGCCCTGTATGACCACATAAACAACTGCATAGAAACAGCAATAACAGATCAAAATACACCCAGGTCAAACTGCAAAAACAAGCCACCCTGGTGTACCCCCTGTTACTAATACGTTATACAACAAAAGAAAGAAAATCCTTTTGAGAAGTAAGAGGGAATGTGCACAACAAAGTAAAATGTCCCACAGTTATCTAAACAAGTGAATCAAGAAACTAGTCAAATCTCTGAAAGCAGACTTTGAGGTATAAATAGCCTCCAAAGCTAAGGACAACCATAAGGCATTGTTCAGTAATGTCTGCAGTCATAATGGCAATACCCCAAAATATACAGAATTAGTTGTGGATGGCATCACCTATACTCAGCCAGAAGAAGGCTTGTAAGGGCCCCAGGGCCATTAGCCTACTAACCTCCTATGATCCTACGAGACCTGAGGAGAAAAGCTCCAAAACAGTACAATACAAATAACACAGAACATACATTTAACAATAGAATAATAAATGGGTGGTCACATAAGCAGTCTTCTTCTTCTTTCGGCTGCTCCTGTTAGGGGTTGCCACAGCGGATCAACTGTTTCCATTTCTTCCTGTCCTGTGCATCTTGCTCTGTCACACCAACCACCTGCATGTCCTGTCTCACCACATCCATAAACCTTATCTTAGGCCTCCCTCTTTTCCTGTTACCTGGTAGCTTCATCCTTAGCATCTTTTTCCCAATATACTCTGCATCCCTCCTCAGCACATGTCCAAACCAACATAATCTTGCCTCTCTGGCTTTGTCTCCAAACCTTCCAACCTGGGCTGACCCTCTATCACACCCAGTGCAAATCTTAACATCTTCATCTCTGCCACATCAAGCTCTGACTCCTGCCTTTTTGTCAATGCCACTGTCTCCGACCCATATAACATAGCTGGTCTCACTATCTTCTTGTAGACCTTCCCTTTTACTCTTACTGGTACTCGTCTGTCACAAATCACTCCTGACACTCTTCTCCACCCACTCCATCCTGCCTGTACTCTCTTCACCTCTCTTTCACACTCACCATTACTCTAAACTGTTGATCCCAAGTATTTAAACTCATCCACCTTTGCCACCTCTACTCCCTGCATCCTCACCATTCTTCTATCCTCCCTCTCAATCACACACATATATTCTGTCTTAGTCCTGCTGACCTTCATTCCTCTTCTCTCTAGAGCATATCTCCACCTCTCCAGGGTCTCCTCCACCTGTCACATAAGCAGTACAGGTTAGAAATTAAATTAACAAAAGGCAGCTAAAAACTATGAATATTCAAGAGCAAAAAGTTATATACAAGTGAAAATTACATTGACATAAAGATACAAATTACTATACAGATGAAGGAAATAAGTTATGCAAACATATAAGTAAAGATATTAGTATGAACTGTAGTTAAAATGTAAACGACAGATGACCTATAGTGTGATACAGTCATCAGTTAGAGTGAATTAGAGTTGTGAGCAATTTGAACAGTAAAATTAAGAAAGGAAGAGAAGGGGGGGGGTTTATGGGGGATCATAGGTTCATAGGTTCATAGGTTGGTACTGGGCTATCTGCCTGAAGGCATATATTAGCCTAGCCATGTTGTGTGGTATTCACCGCCCCTTTAGTAGTTCCCTAGACCCTTGTACTAGCAGCTAGTACCCTTGGCCCCTATCTAGTAGTGCTGTTGGTGTGATCCCCGGTGTGAACTTTCTGTTACCCATCCACTCATCAAGGTTCCTCTTGAAGAGTGATAGTGAGGGGCTCTGTCTTATGTAGATCGGGACCCTGTTCCATGGTAAGGGAAGTCTCTGCGAAGGGAATCTATCCCTCCAACATGTTCTATTCATTGTTGTGTTGAAGTTTATATCCCTAGAGTGTGTAGCTCGAGTAGATTTGGTTTTGCTAAGATGGAGCATGTTCAACAATTCTGGGTTGGACATGGCTCTGTACGTTAGACAGAGATCACCTCTGAGAAAGCGGTATGCAACAGAGAACAGTCTTAGCTTTTTCAATCGTGCTGCATAGGGCAACTGTTTGAGGCCAGTAATCCTCTTGGTTAGGTACCTTTGTGGTCTCTCCAGCTGCTGGAGATGTCTAGCCAGGTGCATTCCAATTGGTGCATTGTACTCAATAATGGGTCTGATGAGGGGAGAGTAGAGGGGCACCATTACATCCTTAGATCTTGATGCAAACCCTTTCGTGATCAGATGGGTCACATAGAAGGATTTCCTAACCACTTTGGCAACATGGTTATCAAAGGAAAGCTGACTATCTACTTGGGTCCCTAGATCCCTTATTTCTTCTTCAGATTTCAGGGGATTACCTCCTATGTTGTAGTTTGCGGGTACTCTGTTTCATGGGCAGGGACAGGACCATGAGTTGTATAGGAAGTTTTTTAGCTCTTTTTTAAAACTGTTGATGTGTTTGATGTTTCTTTTATTAGAGGGGAGTTTGTTCCAGACTTGTGACAATGTGTATTTGTATAAGAGTATGCCCGTGTTTTTGTTAGGTTTGTAAATATCAAAGAAATGTTGATCTGACTTACAGAGTGAGTGGTTAGGGGTATAGTAGGATATTAGAGAGGAGAGGGAAAGGCAGGCAGTAGGTTTATAAATTATGGAGTGTGTGATGTGCAATTAGGACAGAAAAATCTAGCTATTTTATTATGTTTGTTCTAGCTTGGTGATTAAAGTGGTTTGTAAGTTTGTAAGTACTGGAGCGACACAGAGAAGGCAAGGAAGGAGAAATGTCTGAGCAAGTGAGAGTTTACAGTCATGGGAGGAATTTTTAGTTAATTTTTGGCGTGTCTTTTGAATGTGAAGGTCAGATTTTAGTTGATCATCAATTATGGTACCAAGGAGCTTAGTGTGAGATTCTGCTTTGATGATGGTGTTGTCGAGTGATGAGATGGTGAAGGGGGTTTGTGATGGGAGAGGGATTTAGGGAGGACAAGAAGGAGGTTTCTAGGGGGGGTTAAGATGAGTTGGTTATCTATAAGCCATCTTTCAACAGTAAGGAATGCGTTTTGGGTAAGAAAGTGCAGGTGAGTGATGTCTGAGGAGAAGATGAGTGTAAAGTCATCAGCATATTGTATAAGAGATGCGCCGCAGCAGGAAAGGTGGAGGCTGTTAGTAAAGATGTTGACAAGAAGGGGACCTAGAATAGAGCCTTGGGGAACACCTGTTTGGATAGGTAGGAAGGGGGAGCAAGAGGTGTGCCATCTAACAGACTGAAGCCTTTTGGTAAGGTAACTGGGGAACCAGTGAATAAGGGGTGCTAGAGAGTTAATGATTTCAAGGAACATATGGCTGAATTCTAGTACTGCTTCATTGAGAGGCAGGTGATAGAGACAGCACCAGTTAATGGATGAAAGTCCAGTGTTAAAAGTTTCAGCGTTGAAGCAGGCAGGTTTGTGGCAGTCTCTGTAGAAGTGAGACCTAAACAGTTGGACTAAGTGTCTTTGGATATGGGTTGAGAGGTAGTCAGACAGAGAACAAGGGTTATGGTAGAAATTTGGATCTGTATTAAGGATCCAGTCTAGGATAGATCTGGTATTAATATTTTTATTTATGCGAGTGAGTGAGGTGATTAGTTGAGTAAAACCATGAAGAAATATACCAAAATTTGGGCAATCAGTTGAAAGTTTTTTCCAGTCTATATTTACTTCACCAAGGATGACAATTTCATAAGGTACATTGTGTGAAATCCATTACAATATATGATTGAGGATGGGGGTATTATTACCAGGTAGGATGTAAATGGATAATATAGCAAATGTTTTATGTGTATTTATGTGACACTTGAGAATTAATAGTTCAGCTGGGTGGAAGTTAAGGAGAGGAGTAGGTGGAGGGGTGAGGTTGAGTTTGTTCAGAAAACAGTATGGCAACTACACCTCCTTTCTCGAGATTCCATCTTGCCAGTAAATGTTATATCCTTGAGGGAAGACGTCATTGCTAGAAATGTGGTGCCTTAGCCAAGTTTCAGATAAGGTTAAGATATGTAGAGAGTACTGATCTCTCTCTCTCTCTCTCTCTCTCTCTATATATATATATATATATATATATATATATTTATATGCAGTCATAGACACAGGTATGCTCCCATATTAATAACAAATTTAGCAATATTGGCAAATGTCACTTGACTGCATAAATGAGTGCTTTTTCATTAAGTCATTTGCACCTTTAATGCTTCCTGCCCAGTCTTGGATACATGCGTACAGCATGAGTATACTTATCATCTTCCTCACAGCCCCTAGCTGTAATCAGTCTTTCAGCAGCAGTTAAAGATGCACAGGCAGGAATGCTAAGTTCCCGGATTATGTATCTTTAACTGTATGAATACAAATTCATACTATTCCAAAGGAAGTTTTCCAAAAAAATGTGTTTTTTAACTTTAGCATGTTGCCTTAGTCTGTTTGATCCTCAGTGAATAAATCAAGTTATGCTGTAGACAGTGACTCTCAACTCTTCAGATTTTCACAGACTGTCCAAATTTTTGCCTCATATTTTTGGTCCATTCCTCAAAAATTGAGGTTTTCTGGAAAGTCATTGAGGATTAAAGTCACTTAGTAATGACAGAATTAGGTTTGAGCTTCTGACTTCAAAGCCATCAGAAAATGCTGCTAATACACAAGCCTTTATCCTTTCAACTTTTTAAGATTATAAAAATTATGTTTAAAAATGTTCCTTATTTTTGGACCTTTTTATGCCATTACATTTGGCTTTGTCCAGATTTCTTGCACTAAGAGGTTGAGAGGTATGGTAGTGACATTAATGTTCTGCATGGGTAACACATCATTTAATCCATGTAAGTGGTTTCACTTTTACATTCTGAGCCTTCTTTGAAGTTTTTTCCTTTTTATTTTGTTATCCCCATTTTCACAAAGACCTCCTATGATCTTTGGAGCTACTGTGTTTAACTTAAAGTTCCTTTTAGAACCTGACAGAGCTACAAGGACTCCGATCTTCATGAGAAGACTGACCAGTTAAACTTGTAGTTGTCTGTGTAACAATAAATACAAACAACCGTATACAGTTTGGGTTCTAGTGCTAGACAAAATATGGTTTTATATCCTTTGTTATCTTTCATTAGGTGACAGTGACCGTTTGCACTGTCAGTCACTCTTGTGTTGCTAAGTGCTCTTGTGAGCAGCATAGCTACTAATGGAAAGCCTGCTATTCTAAGTAACAACTGCCTAAGACAAGTATCAATGTGTGTATAGTTTAATGTTTGCACTCACTGAATAATGACAGATATGTGAGAGTCAGTCTTCACATACTTCTAACAATGTCAACGCGGAACATACTGATGTAGCACCTTCACTAGAACTGTGCAGCTTTGGATGAAATCAGTTGTAAATTCTTACCAGCTTTAGTTCCCAGGCAAATCAGACTCACAGGTACTGTTCATTCAGGTAAGATAGCAAAATAAATACTTTTCCTGGTTAGTGTCTTTACTGCAAAGCAATCAGAAAAAAAACTTTTTATTATTACATTATCTATATAAAGGGGTAAAAATGTTTAGCTTAATCAGCAGCACTCTGTGTGTGTTTGTGTGTATTTGTGTGTGCGTGTGTGCATGTGTGAGCTCGCGTGTGTGTGTGTGTGTGTGTGTATGTGTGTGTGTGTGTGTGTGTGTGTGTGTGTGTGTGTGTGTGTGTGTGTGTGTGTGTGTGTGTGTGTGTGTGTATGGGGGTTTATGGTCTCAGGATTATAATTTTTAAGATTATGGAATTCAAGACTGTGACAATAAACTATATATATATATATATATATATATAAAATTATCAACTTCAACAATTGGCTAAGCTTCTGGTGTCATTCTAAGGATCCAATATCTGTCTGCCTGGGATGACATGATCGACAGACTACGATGCTTTGCCAGAGATGGCCTGCACCTATCGCCCTTGGGATTCCGGATACTGGCTAAGGCTCTTGCCACCCCGATAGTGCCTTTTTTAGACAAGATTCAAATGACAATTTCACCACCATAACAGGTACAAGCAAGCAAAATCTGAGGGTATTGCTACTCAGTGCTAGAAGTCTAAACCTCAAAATGCACTCACTCGAGGCACTCCTTAAAATGGAGAACATCGATATCTGTGCAGTGTCACAGACCTGGTTCAAGGCTCCAGAGAGCACCCCTGAATTACCAGGCTATAATTCATACCACACCTTTCGTCTACCTAACCTGGACAGAAACACTAAAGGTGGAGGTGTGTCCATATTCATTAAGGATATCCACACCTCCAGGCTAGTTGCTCAGCATAAGGCATCTGAGATTATCCAAGTGCAACTATTTCTGGCCAAGACCACAATCCAAATTGTAGCTTGCTACAGATCCCACACCATGTTCCAGGATTTCCACTCCTCATTTCTTGATACACTGGAAAATATTATGGTACAACCCAACACCCTAATAATGGGCGAGTTCAACTACCCCACCATTAACTGGGAATACTACCCATGTTCCAACTCATTTGCTCAATGTTTTCTGGAATTCATAAATTCCCACGCCTTGGATCAACTTATCCACATCCCCACCAGGGACCTTGTCATTACCAACATGGGTGACCGGTGTTCCACACCAAAGGTCAATTCCTCGTTGGTCAGATCCGACCACAAGATAATCACCCTAGATATCCACATCCCACCCACACCCCCCACTAGGAAAACTACCGTAAAAAATTTCTCCAAAGCCAACTTCACACTTCTTAAGACAGAAGTGGCAAACTTCGCAACACCCATGCAGATGGACAATAGAGGTACGACTGCTGAATCCTACACAAATGCACTTTATAATCACTTACATGAGTGCATGGTTCGTGCTATCCCAAACAGAACCAAGATGCTATTCTCCAACAAAATGAAGCCAATTTGGTGGTCCCCTGCCATAAAAAAACTCTACAACAGAAGAAAGAAACTGTTGCAAAAAAGAGTGAAATCTCATGATTGGAGGAACTCCCTGGTCAGCCTCAGTAAGAAGCTGAGATCCCTCATAAAAATTTTCCAAAGCTAGTTACGAAAACAAAATCACCACTGATTCTAAAGACAACCACAAAGCATTCTATAGCTATGTCAAGAATCTCAATGGCAACACTCAGATCTGCTCCGAGTTACAGCACAATGGCACTAAATATACAGAACCAACTGATATTGCCAACATCCTGGAAGATAGGTTCAGTGCTAACTTTACCCGCCTCTCACCCCCTAAAGGACCCATCTCTATACCGGAAGAATGCAAAGTTCCTGTAATCATGGCTGCACAGGTAAAAGCCACACTCTCCAAAGCCAAGAACACAGCATCCATGGGACCTGACAACATCCCAGGCTGCATTCTACATGAACTACAGAACGAACTGGCACCCCACCTTAAGTACCATGTTCAGTCATAACCTCACCTCAGGCTTTGTGCCCACTGAATGGTGCACTGCGACGGTTATCCCACTCCACAAAGGGGTAGCCACCACGGACCCCGGAAACTATTGCCCCATAAGCCTGACAAGCCTGATCTGCAAGGCCATGGAACGTATCATCATAGAACTTCTAAACAAAGACATTGGTAATCTCCAAACTCTGGAACCTACCCAGTTTGGGTTTGTAAAAGGCAGATCATGTCTCCTAAACCTGATAGACTTCTTTGAAGCTGGCACCAAAGCTGTAGACAAGGGTAAGGTGGTTCACACAGCCTATCTAGATCTTGCCAAGGCTTTCAACACCATCCCCCACTCTGGAATTATAGATAAACTCACTAAACTAGGTATAAATTCCTATGTCACAAGATGGGTTGCCAACTAGCTCACTGACAGAACCCACACTGTGAAAGTAGCAGACTCCAAATCCAACTTCAGACCAGTGACAAGTGGAGTACCACAGGGTTCAGTCCTAGGTCCTCTCCTGTTTGGTATCTACTTCTCTGAAGTACAGGCTAACACAGAAGGTATTTGGAAAAATAAAGTTTGCAGATGACTGCAAACTAGGAGCCGTAATCGAAACTCTTAATGATGTGGACATCCTACAAAAGGTCCTCACTGAGACAGTGCCTGGTGTCAAGGGCATGGCCTCAAGCTCAATGCCAAAAAGTACATTGTCATCCCCTTTGGTAAAAACTCTGTACCCATGAACTACCTCATAGGTGGTAGTCTACTTAACACCAAAAGTGTGATAAGAAACCTTGGGACACAGGTGGAGAGTAGTCTCTCCTTTGATAATCACATCACCACAGTAGTCAGAAAATCCTTCTACATGGCACACCTCATCACAAAAGGTTTCTCATCCATTAAAAATGAGGTCATTGTTCCCCTCTACTCGTCACTCATTAGACCCATTATAGAGTACAATGCCCCTTTTGGTATGTACCTCACAAGACATCTACAACAACTGGAAAGGCCGCAGAAATATCTCACAAAGATGATTACCAGCCTCAAACAGATGCCTTACACAGACTGCCTCAAAAATCTCCAGCTTTACTCCGTCGCATATCGCCTACTCAGAGGTGATCTCTGCCTAACATACAAAGCTATGTCAAACCCAGAGCTGTTGGACATGTTCCACTTAAAGAAATCCCAATCCCTCCGAGCTGCACATTCTAGGGACCTAAACCTGGTCAACGCAATAAACAGAACATGCTGGAGGGATAGATTCCTGTCACAGAGACCCCCCATACTCTGCAACAAACTACAAACAAATCTATATCAAACAAAGCTCCTCATTAGCACTCTTCAAGAAAAATCTTGATAATTGGATGGGAAATAGGAAATTCACTCCAGAGATCACTTTTATGGCTCTGCTCGACAGTGGCACAGGAAAATAATTTTCTTGGATGGCGAAAATCAGGGTACCTTTTTGGCTAGGCTTATATAGGCCCTAGGGCTAATAGCCTAGTACCT
>NC_056740.1:471839704-471894704 GCF_019279795.1 Protopterus annectens | reverse complement strand
CTTTGTTGATATATCGCCTCCAACCTGTTTGTTAATGTATTCCATCACCAATATGAACAAAGGTCGGCTCAGATCTGAACAGTGATGCACACCCACTCTCAATGGGAACCGTTTACTAAGTCCAAACACTGTTTGCACTTGAGTCAGTGGGTCCTTTTATGCAGCTTGCACTGAGTCTACCAATGTTTCTGGGACTTCAGAGTGTCATAGCTCTGCCCAAATCAGCTTTCCTGGGACCTTGCCATATGCTTTCTCCATGTCCAAGAATGCCCCTTTGGACTCCTTAACATCTCTAGCTTCTTCTCTAATATTTGTATCATGGCACATATTGGGCCAGCTGTCCTGTGTCCTGGTCTGAATCCACGCCGCTCATTTCTCATCATACTTTCTATTACTCTGTGTATTCATTTATCAAGAACACTCCCCACAACTTTCATACAATGTGACATGATTTTGATGACTCTGTACTGCCCTTAATTGTGAATGTCTCCTTTGCTCTTGTGCACTGAGACTAGAATGCTTATTCTCCTGTCATCTGGGATTTACCTTTCTCTCCATACAGCTATGGGTGCCCTCTGGAGCCATTTCTCCCCCAGCTTACCCAACATCTTGATCATATTGACATGACCTCATCTGAGCCTGCTGCTTTCAACATCTGTGATTATTTCATATTAAAGTAGTCACTATCACCATGGCAGAAGGGTGGCTGTGTGTTTTCATTTGTAAAAGTACTCAGGCTGTAAGTTTCTTAAGGATGACAGATTTGGTATCACCAATCCAGCTTTTTGTTATAGTATCTCTTTTTAAGACATATCATTGCTTTGAGACATTAACTTCCACACAGAAGCCCCCTAAGGTAATTCATTCACATGTCTGTAACACCAGAAATGCCACTTTGGCTTTCAGCTCATCAAACTCCAGTCTAAAGTCTAAAGTCATTTAGTCCCACAAAAATATTGACCTTCCCGACTGCATTTCCTTTCCAAGTCTCTGATCACTGTGTATTTCCGGTAGCTTTCAATGCAATCACAGCTCTTAGTTGATTGTTTTACACCATTCTGGAGAAGCTTAGTCCATAATGTTACATTAGTACTATATCGATTATCTTTTTCAAGAAGTTAAGTAAAATTGTCAGTGTACTGTTCAGTAACAAACATTCCAATTTATAATTTTGCTGTGCAGTACTATGTTTTGACTGCAACAGATATTAGATGGTCTCTTAAATGAGTAAATCATCTTTGGCAAGAGCAGTTAATGTAGAACTTCTTAAGGCTGTCTGTGGACTATTTCTCTGCTCCATGTTTGCTAAGTGTGTGTGTGTACGTGTGTGTGTGCGGGTGTCTGTGTGTGTGTGTGTGTGTGTGTGTGTGTGTGTGTGTGTGTGTGTGTGTGTGTGTGTGTGCACGTGTGTGTGTGCACGTGTGTGTGTGTGTGTGTGTGTGTGTGTGTGTGTGTGTGTGTGTGTGTGTGTGTGTGTGTGTAACTTCTGCAGGCATGCCAGTAACATACTTTGTGCAAACTGTATATTGTTACTTCATCAATTTTCAGTTTTTTACTCAGGTCCAAAATATTTGAAGTACAAGAGATACGTTTTCTGTATTACAAAGAATACAAAATCCATGTCATTCTGTCTTCTGCCACATGCCATAATCAGCTGTCATTCTGAGCAATTTATCTGCCCTCAAGCACGCTTATATCATCATTGATCTGAAATGATTATCTTTTATAGCATCAACATCATCTTTAGGTCCACCCAGTGCAAGATGATTATAGTGTATCATATTTAGAATGATACAGTATCTGTATTTTACATAGAATTTGCTCTGAACTCCAATATTCTACACAATTCCTTTATGATTTGTGCTGCTGAATAGATCATCTAATTTACCAGATCCCAGTTCCCCACTTACTCTAGCTGCCATTCCTGGACAATAGAACTGCAACACCATATGACCCGGTCACGGCCCTTATTAATGCATACTGCTACTTGGTCCTACCTGCTTTGTAACCAGCAGCTATAATTGTGCTTGTTTTCTGCTTCTCCTTCTGGTTTATTTACCTGTTTCTCTTACAATACTCACTGGATGTCCATCAGTACATCACAGACGGTGCTGAGATAAGGGAGGCCATCACAGGTGCCCAGGAATAGTGAATATCTCCTTTTTTCTTTATTCAATCAGTCCCCTAGTGGACATATGAGATAGCAATGCTCTAACACTGCATTCTTGGTTCTCTGCATGTACGGTAAGTGACATTTTCCCATGTCCTTCATGAGATTATTCTGCTTCTGTCTGAAAACTTTACTTCCCCTATATTGTGCTGGAAGATGAAGCCATAATATGGGGATTATTCACCTCTTGCCCCTATCTGCATGCAGATAGTCCACTGTATCTGTCCTGTAGCTCCTGTACTGCTTGTTTCATCCAGATGATGGGTACTGATATATGGTATCAGGAAGCTCTGGCAAATACCCTTAGAACATACAAGTTGGTCTAAAACACATAATGGATTACTCAATTTTGTTGTATTGGTATAAAAAGAAAAACACCATATTTATTTTTTAAATATTTTGAGTTCTAGTTTTCTGCTGGTTTTACAACTACAGTTCAGAGATATTTTCTGTAAATGACTTAGTTTCACTGTATAACAGCTACAATAGTAAATTTCCCTATGCTGTTTCCTAGACTGCTAGCTGTAAAAATAATTGGGTGTTATAATTGTTGGTATCTTCAAAGTGTAACCTTTACCTCGTTAAGCTAATGAGAACAGTTGCAGTATTAACTTCATATATCAAACTAAATCTTAACAGCATTATTTTCTAGGTCATGGGTTTTAGAAAGAGATCTTTCCTTTACTAAGGGACATTCATATCTAATCATCTATTTTCCTGAGATAGGTCAAATCAGCTTTAAAGTGACTTCACCAATCAACAGAAAAACATACAGTAAGTACATTGATACAATAATATAATCTTATAAGTAATTTGATATAATGTTACTAAAATAATCTTACTAACACATCACAAAGTTTGGACACAAACTATGTTGTAATAATTTTGATATAATTTTATTATTACAGATAACATATTTCCCACGCAGTTTGGAAAAAAAGATTGCATTGTTCTGGTCTCCCTTTTTGCATCAGGTAAGAAAAATTTGCAGATGTTATTATGGAGGCATGACTCTTAGAGTATGGAAAATGCAGGTGTCCATCAAGCACTGGAAAGGGTTGGAATGGCACAGGAAGGGGTGATATGAACCTAGAGGGAATAGAAACAAAGGACAGGCTAGGTATGTTTCTTTCTGGCAGGTTATGGTAGAGTAAACTGATTACTGAAGAGCTGATTGAGGTGGCAGGACTGTTTATGGTAAGGCCTGGTGGTTTACTACAAGGTAAAGCAGGCAGTTAAGAGCATTTGGTGGGGATAATAAGACTGAATACAAGATAAATAAGATAGAAATAATTAGAGGAGTACAGCACATGCATATTAGGATCTATGTGAAATAGCTGTCAGAGTTTTTGTGGTTGAAGCATGTTTTTTAGTAAAAATGAATGATAAATGAATGGTTTTATCACTAAGGGAGCATGAATGAATAATTTTTCCCTTTATCTGGGTAGAACTTAAAGCATATTTTTTATTAGTGGTCTAGGTAAATGGAATTATCTAGAGAGTGCATATAAAGTAGACTTGGAAGGCGTTTTAGTTTTTTCCTGTTGTTGTTAACATTGAAATAATAGTGGCAAACATGTTAACAGTGATAATAAATTTTATTTTTCTATTTATTTTATTTTATTTATCCTTTGTTGAATAGGCTAATAGTTTATTTTAGGGAATGCCCAATGTGGTGTTTATACTACTAGGGGCAATTTGGTCAGGGCATTGGGGAACTTCCCCTACTCTTGCATACAGAGAGGCAATTGTGCTGGTCTGGGCGTGAAGGCGGCTCAGAGAAATAGGATTCATGGAAATGGAAGGAGAAAAGGAGTGTGCAGAACATGAAGATCGTTATGATGTTGTTAATCGAACAATATTGCTGCAAATTTGCCAAAAATGGTAGCAGAATATGAGGAGATGTTGGTTAAACAGGACAGAGTGGTGAAGTACCTGGAAAACTAAAAAATAAAAAAGTCACCATCACGTCAAATTCCAAGCGAAATGGATGTTTATTAAAATACAATTCCCAACAAGACTTAACACTTTCGCCTGTTTCATACAAGCATCATCAGATTCATTGTTCTTGGCATTAAGTCTACTTAATATAATAACAAGACACCAATCAGAACTAAGTAATTAAAAAACATTATTTTAAAGAAACATAACACAGGCTGCCTAACATCAAACTTGTAAAACTTAACCAGTTAAAAAGGCTAATACTGTGATATCATAAAATACTCACAATACATAGAAACACCAAAAAAATAATAAAATAATGATTGACAACAATAAATAAAAAACTATGTCAGATCAATGTTGCCCTTAGTTTCAATACACTGGCCATGGAACAGTTGTCATTAATGCCTGGAGACATTGTGGCATTTAATCTTAGTTGCCATAGTGTCTCCCTAACCTCAAGTGTAGTTTTCTCATCACCCCCCCTGTCACTGTGTTTAACCCTGTCAATAAAAAAAAGAAAATTTTATTAAAGTCATTGCATATTTCACTGTGACAATATAATGCATTAGTGATTTTGTCTATTTCTCATATCTCTAAGGTTTTCTGGCATTCTATCCCATAACCTACGGGTGGTTTTTCCTACATAATATGCAGGCTAAGTGCCACACACACAGCAATACATATCACCATTTAGTATTGCAATTAGCCCATCCTGGACATTGTATTGTCCTACTGTGACCTTCAGTGGTCAAATATGGACCCTCATGTATAAATCTGCAGAACCTACACATACCGCATTTACTCATCTGGGAGCAATAACATTTGTTGGAAACATCTTTGTTCTTTATCAAGATTTCTTTCAAATTCCTCCCTCTACTGTGGGTTACCATGGGATGCTCACCTAACTTGCTTTTCAAATTACTACTGACAGTTGCATCCCAGCAGTTATTGATAATTTTTAATGCTTCAGAATTCTGGTTAAAGGGCAGGACTAATGTTTTTTTTGACATGGTGGTGACTTTTTATTTATTATTTTGGACACTATTTCACCTTGTGTGAATCCTGTGGTTCAAGGAACTGGAAAAGGCAGTTGAGCCTTTTCAAGGGCATGTTAAGGAAAAAGAACTGATGCTAAGGGACTCAGAAGATTTGGTTCAACAAAACCTGTTTGAGGAAGAGGTTACAACACAAGAATGTGTTGTTACTATTCTCCAGTCAGGAGGGTTGCGAGATGACTTGTTAATGGAGTTGGTGAATGCCAGTGAACCGGAAAATGGAAATGATGTTTCATGGGGTGACTTAATGAAGAAAATATAATGTGAGGACATTCCAAAGGTTGAAAATAGAAGGACACATGCTAAGATGGTGCAACTGAAAGTGGAGCAGGGGCCGCTCGTGCTATAGGACTTCAGGACTGCAGCCCCCCCATCTAGGAAAAACAAAAAGAAAACAAAACAGTGAAGACAAGAAGAAAACAAAAAAATAACTTTTAAAAATTCATGAGTCCTAGAACTCTGCTCCGTGCATGCACGGACACACTGAGAACTCAGACAGAACTCCAAACTGCCTTTGTCAGCAGTCTGGATACAGGGGAAGGCATGCCCCACAGATGCCCAGGAATCAATGCGATGAGACTGTCTTTGTCAGCAGTCTGGATACAGGGGAAGGCATTTCTGCCCCGTAGATGCCCAGGAATAACTGCGATGATGACTGTACAGAACAGAGGCACTCTGGACTGCTTCATCTGCAGGCAGGACCAATCAGGAGAGAGGTGAGGTGAGTTTTGAGCTTTTGCGGGGGATTGCAATGCGCAGGCTACGTGGATTTTAGTTGGGTGACTTTGACTTGGATTTTGGGATTGCACTGCATGGGCTACATGGATTTTGCTGCTCCGTTGGACTGGATACGATATTCTACAGTAGGTGAGCTCTCTAGTGCGTGTGTGTGTGTGTGTGTGTGTGTGTGTGTGTGTGTGTGTGTGTGTGTGTGTGTGTGTGTGTGTGTGTGTGTGTGTATGGGCATCTGGCTGGGTAGGAGGCATTAAATTAGCTTTGGGATCAGAGTTAGAGAATCCACTGGAAATGAGTCTGGTGCAGCAATAGGCATCAATTCTAAACTTACTATCATAACTGAAGAAAGCTTTTGGAGCTGGTAGTGAGTAGTTACACTGAATTCCCACATGACCTTGTACTACTTGATAGCTTGAGGGTTTTAATTATAGTTTTAAGTCTCTTTTATAATGGGGGAGTGGAGATTTGTTGCAGATAGCTTAAAGTTACTTCTTTTTACTGTAAAGCTTGCTTGCATGGTAACTCCACCATATGGGCTACATTTTGATTATCAATATTCTTATGGCAGTTGGGAATAGAATTCGGAGGAGTATGGAATGGCATTGGGTACAAGGTTATTAGGAGAACTGCACCATTTGAAGTTGTCAAAAAAGGTCTGCAAATGGGGGGGTGTTATTTTACAGCAGCAATTCCAAAACTGTGTTCCACAGACCCCTAATGATGAATTCTAGAGGTCCATGGAGTTCCATTTCTCATTTCTGCAGCAACCAACCACCTATATTAACAAAGAAAAAAGAAAAACTTGTGTGTCTTCCTCGTTCATGGCTAACCAGCATTTTTACAGAGGAATGATGAGTAATAACTTCCATGTTTGCGGCTGATGCAGAACTGCTTGCTTGCTCTATGTTTTCTGTCTGGCTGTTGGAGTGTGGAGGGAAATTTAAACGAACTGTTACTTTTCCCCCAGTCAGACAGTTAACGTAGTTGTTTTATGCTGGTTGGTTCCTTTTACCAGTACTGCAGAGCTGATCAAGACTATCGTTTGGAAAGACCCTGAAGATATATATATATATATATAATATATATATATATATATATATATATATATATATATATTTTTTTTTTTTTTTTTTTTTGGTAAGGCTTGAATAGAAAGCATATCTGTCTAGGTTTTTGCCTCACAGTTTTGGTCTGCTTCTCATAAAATTGAGTTTTTCTGGCAAATCCCTGGCAATTCATTGAGGACTGAGCTTTAGACTTTATATCCTTCAGAAAGAAAATTCATAGTAATGCAAAACTTGTTGCCTTGTGATGTGTGTGTGTAAAATGCCCCAGTTGCTATATACTGGTGGCTAGAGAATACATGGTGGTGGGTAGAGATACTCAGGCTTGAGCCCTGTATCTTGGATGCAGGTGGCAAGGACCTGAATTCCCTACCCACCACCGTTTGTAAATAAAAATTGCAGATTTATGCCTCATATTTGTTCTGTTCCTCATAAAATCTGTGGCTTCTGTATCTTCATTTTTCCTTGCAAAGTCTGTAGTGCAGTGGTGCACTAGTAGCATTGTTGCCTAACAGCTGCAGCTTCTCTGGTTTGATTCTTGGCTGGGGTGCCTTCTGTATGTCCTCCCATCTTACAACAATGTGTCTAAATTGTTTCGCTCTGCTGAAAATTGGCTTTTCTTCCAAGTCAGACTAGTTTCTTGGTTAACAAATGTTTAAAAATAACAGCAGGCATTTGAACTTCAGACTTCATATTCTTCGGAAAGTACATGGTAACACAAAACCTTTTATTCTAGCAATTTTCTAAGTTTATAACATGGATATTTGAAATTTGTCCCTATATTTGGGACTGTATTCCCCCATTATTGGCTTCATCCAGGTATTTTGCACTAAGGTTGAGAGATATGATGAGAACTGAATTCACTGAATGTTTGAGGGCTGTATTCCCCTATTATTGGCTTTGTTCAGGTGTTTTGTGCTAAGAGGTTGACAGCTATGGTGAGAACTGAATTCACTAAATAGTAGCCATTTAAGTTTCAGTCTTCCTCTCTTCCACAAAACAGCTGATTTGGCATTGTGCAGTGGTATGTTTCTCTGACTGTTTTGCACAGGGTCCTCTGCATTCAAGACATGGCAGTAAAATGTATGGTGGTAACACATAATTTTATTCTAGCAACTTTCCAACATTATACAAGCAATATTTAAAATGTGTCCCTGGTTTTGGGGCTTTTGTCCCCCCCCCCAATAAATTTCAGCTTTTTCCAGATTTCTTGTGCTGAAAAGTTCAGATATACAGCTGAGTGTCGAGTAGATTTTACAAAGAGCTGAGAGCTGCAGGGGAATAAAAGTTTTTAGTACAGCTTATGCTGAGTCTGCTTACATTGTTAATAGCACAGCAGGTAGTATATTTGCTTTTGATGCAGAAGGCTGTGGGTTCTACTCCCACAGTAGGTAGATGCATTGCTGATACTGTATTGTGTTGTAAAGGGGGTGGATGCTGCAGTCCTTTTTGGCGAAGATACCTAGTAACTATGAACCTTTTATCAGTTTGCCATCCATTCCCTATTGCGATATTACTAGCTTATCATTTTTTTTAATGCATGCAACATGGGCAATTTATTCTTTAAGGGCAACAGGCACTTTATTTGTAGATGGAACAATGACATATAAAGTTATTTGCTAGCAGCAACCTCTTCATTAGTTACATTTCTTTAACGTGGAATTATTTAGATGACTTTTACTTCTTCAGAGATTGTGCATATTTACTGATACTGGTGGACTGTAGAAGGTTGAGTAGACTTTTATGATGAAAATGTTCTGAATTGGGTAGTTTTGTCATTGGTGCATGCATTTTGTTTCATTGTTTACTAGAAAAATGTTCAAAACAATAAATGCCCTCTAACAACTGTACTGTATTGTACAAGGAATATAATTTAATACAATCAGGAAGGTGTATCAAATAGCATGTGTATGCTTCATGTTCAAGGGGCCTGTGATTTGAAAACAGCTCAAAGTTAATCTTTATCTGCCACTGACAAAATTTATTTTCTTTGAATGTGGGTTTCAATGCTGTTTCAATGCATGTGAGTTTCAAGGGCAGAGAGGTTTTAATGCTAAGTCTATTTTCATTCTGAGACTGCATTGCTTTGTTTAGCACATATCTATTAGGGTTTGTGCTGTAAAATGCAAAATAAAACTTTCAAATGAAATCCAAATCATCGCAGAAGTAAAGCAGTATGCACATTACAGTGTTTATGGTAAATGAGGCGAAATAACCAAGGAATACGAATAGCGTGCTGTGCTAATGCGTCCGTCTCAAGTGTCATAACCTAGTTAGGTAGGGGTTTGAATCCAGCAGGTGGCAAGTGTGTGTGAAGGGGGTAAGTGTGTGTGCATAAAAGAAACATCCCTTTTCCCGCCCCCACCCGAAATGAAAAAGACCACAGTAAAGAACTTCTCGAAAGCCGACTTCACACTTCTAAAGACTAGTGTGGTCTCCTTTAAGGCCCCTGAGCCGGCGGTTAACATTACTCAAACCGCTGAATCACTTACAAATGCCTTCTACCAGCACCTGCAGGGCTGCATGGATCAGGCAATCCCAAGCAAAACAAAGACTCTTTGTACCAAAGGCAAGCGTCCAGTCTGGTGGACCCCAGCCATAAACAAACTCTACAACAAAAGGAGAAAGCTACTACAAGATAGAGCAAAATCCTTAAAAGGTAAGACACCGCTGATCACTATAAGTAAAAAGCTAACAGCTCTCATAAAATCATCCAAAGCTAATTTTGAGAAAAAAATAGCTAAGGACTCTAAAGACAACCATAAGGCATTCTTTAGCTATGTCAGAAATCTAGGAGGAAACTCCCAGATATGCTCAGAATTAGTTCAAAATGATGTGAAGATTACTGATCCTACAGACATTGCCAACATACTGGCTGACAGGTTCAGTGCAAACTCCCCTCCCCTAAAGGAGAGATATCTATACCAAATGATTGTAGCCCCCCAAACATCTCTAACGCCCAGGTGAGAACTGCTCTCTCCAAGGCAAAGAACACAGCATCCATGGGACCTGATGGTGTCCCGGCTGTGTGCTCCATGAACTCAATGAGGAATTAAACCCACAGTTAGGACAGCTGTTTAATCTTAGTCTCACCTCCGGATACGTACCAGGGAGTGGCGCACAGCGACTGTGGTCCCACTCCACAAAGGCGGTGCCTCCACCGACCCTGGAAATTACCGTCCCATTAGCTTGACAAGCCTTATCTGCAAAGCCATGGAGAGGATCATAATGGATCTCATAAATAAAGACATAGGGAACTTGCAGACTTTGGATCCAACCCAGTTTGGCTTTGTCAAAGGCAGATCATGCCTTTTAAACTTGGTTGACTTTTCGAAACAGTCACCAAGGCCATTGACGAGGAAAGGCAGTCCATACAGCCTACCTAGACCTGGCGAAGGCTTTTGATACAATACCTCACTCGGGTATCATTGAAAAACTCATCAACTTAAATGTAAACCCATACATTACAAGATGGGTTGCAAACTTGCTGAGTGACAGAACCCACAGGGTCAGAGTTGCTGGCGCCATGTCAGACTCAAAGCCTGTCACAAGTGGTGTCCCACAGGGCTCAGTCCTGGGCCTACTCTTGTTTGGCATCTACTTTTCTGAAGTACAAGCAAACACAGGAGGGTTATGGCTGACAAAGTTTGCAGATGACTGCAAACTGGGCGCCGTAGTTGAAAACACATCCAACACAGATATCCTTCAGAAGGGTCTCACAGAAACGGATAACTGGTGCCAGAGCCATGGCCTAAAGTTAAATGCCAAGAAATGCATAGTCATACCCTTCGGGAAAAATAAGGTTACCCCTAGCTACCATATAGGTGGCAATCCCTGAACACAGAAGAAGTTATTAGGGACCTGGGAACCCAGGTTGACAGTAGCCTTTCATTCGACACTCATATTGCTAAATTAGTTAGGAAGACCTTCTACATTGCCCACCTTATCATGAAGGGATTCACATCTAGATCAAGGGAAGTCATAGTCTCCCTATACTCATCACTCATCAGACCAATGATCGAGTACAATGCCCCATTCGAATGTATCTGACCCGACACTTGCAGCAGCTGGAGAGGCCACAAAGTTCCTCACCAAAAGGATAAAGGGTCTCAAAAATCTGTCTTATGCTGCCCGACTGAAAGAACTCCAGTTATATTCAGTTGCTTACCGCTTGCTCAGAGGTGACCTATGCCTGACATACAAGGCCATGTCAAACCCAGATTTGATGAACATGCTTCATCTCAAAAATCTAGATCCCTCAGAGCCACAAGGGCGGAGACTTAAACCTCGACACGGTTATTAATAGGACGTGCTGGAGGATAGATTCATCACCCAAAGACTCCCTATGCTGTGGAACAAAATCCCGGTTTATGTGAGGCAGAGCACCTCGCTGGCCTTGTTCAAGAGGAATTTTGACCAATGGATGGGAGATCGCAGATACACCCCAGGGGTTACCTCAGTGTCACTGCTCGACAGAGGCACAGCAAAATAATGGGCATAGTTTCTCCAAACTAAAGGGGTGGCGTAAGCCACAAAACTATGGGCTAGGCTTATAAATGCCCTCGGGCAGATAGCCTAGTATGAACCTATGAACCTATGAACCTATGAATGGGACATTGGAATGACTGCAGGGGGGAGGCTCAATTCGACCATGATTTTGTGAGGGGGGAAGGGCAGCCAACTCAGACAGCCCGGTTGAACTATACCTCTCAGCTGTCCATATTTTTGCAGAATTAATAGATATTTGCTTCTTATTTTTGGTTTGTTCCTCATAAAATTTGTGGTTTTCTGGCAAATCATTTAGGAATGAAGTCACTAAATGACAGACATTGAGTTTCAGACCTCATAACCTTCAGAAAAGTGCATGCTAAAGCAAGACCTGTTATTCTATCAACTGTCTTAAGTTTATACAAGAGCAATTTTTAGTAGTGTTTGTATGTTCCCCCAATATATTTGGCCTTGTCCAGATTTTCTGCATTAAGAGGTTGAGAGGTACGTGCAAATCGCTTTATAGAATTAGGAATATCCAAACCTCTCAACTGTCCCATATTTTGGCTCAAAATGTTGCTCTCCCCTAATAATCCCTCCTCAAAATGGCAATTTTGGAAGACAACGTGGAGGGTTTACAATTATATATAACTGTAATGATCAGAGTTGTAAATTATTTTTATTTCAGAAATGCATGTAGATGCTCTTATTTTGTTAGTTGCCCAAGTTAACAGTGTTAATATTAAAACCGTGTCTCTTCTTTGACAGGTTCCCAGCTGTATTGTGTAGCAATTTTATATTTTTGCATCACATTTTTGGTCTGTTTTTCATAAAATTGTGGTTTTCTGGCAAATTAGAGGCAAATCATTAAAGATTGAAGATAGAAAATAATGACAGACATTTGAGTTTCAGATTTCATATCCTTCAGAGAATTCATACTAATGCAAGACCTACTACTGTTCTATTATCTTTCTAAGTTTATAAGAGCAATATTTAAAATTTGTCTTTATTTTTGGGCCTGTGTCCCACTTCTAGTTCTCTGTATGGCTTTGTCCAGATTTCTTGCTCTGAAGTTGAGAGGTATGAGTGTCAGAGCCATCACCGTCAGCCAGAGCCTTTTCAAATTGTGACATACTTGTTGCACCCCACTCCCCATTGTAGTGGCTCTGGATATGTCCAAGGAAGACAAAGAGCAGTTATGCAGTGGAAGTGTGCAGAGTATTCCCCCATCCAAGGTAGACCACAAGTACGACCCTGGCTTTTCATCTGTCCTTGATTTTGCAGAATGTTCTGGTTTTCTGTCATATTTTTATACTGTTGATTTATGCTTCTTATTATTCAGGAAATGCATGCAGTGCCCTGTTGCTCTATGTTTAAGTAGCAATGCTTTAATGACCATCAGGTAAGCTTGTTGGAGATTGTAAGATGCAAGTAAGCTTTAATAAGCATACTGTTAAAGAATTATCAGCATTGAAAGCATTTTCATTGTTGCCATGCAGAGAATATTGACATAACTAGATAATGTATAAGCCTTGGGTATTGAAATGCATATGACAGTATTTGTAAAAAAGGACAGGATTACAGTATTTTCAGATGCTCATTACATTTGTTGGGGACTTGCAGTCATCTTTTGTTGAAGACTTGCAGTCATCTTTGCAGTCTTTACCCGTAAACTAAACAGAATGCCAATCTATCATGTGTGGTCCATAATTTGTGTAGAAATTCTTTAAGCAATTTATCTTGAGCTTGTTTCTTGTTTGCTGTTCATTTTTTACTTTGATCTTGTCTTCCGCATGAAACAAGTAGATAGTTGTCAGGCAGCAGGTCTTTTTTGGATAAGAAACATTTTTACAAGTGGGGGTATCACAGAGATTGCTACTTTCAGCATGTTACTTGGCAATTTTATAAAGCTGAATATAAACTATAATTAGAGCTGCAGTGCAAGGAGTAGTGGTTTGAGTTGAGTGCTGCTTGTTTTTTTTATACTTGATTTTGACTGGCATTCCAGTAATGCATTTAAAAAGTAATTTATTTTTTCATGCCTCACAACCCGTGTTTCCATCTAGATATTAAGTAAGTTGTCATGCAGCCAATGCATTGAAATATTTTTTTCTTCCACACTTTACTTTGTCTTGATTGGACTCTTGTAATGACTGTTTGGCACCCTGGGCAGCGTATTTAATTAAAGGTCCAGTTGTTGTGGTTTTGAGCAAAGCTCCACCCCTTTCTAGTTGGCCACACCCATTCCCATTGGCCCCACCCACTCAGCTGTCTCCTGCAGCCCCTCTTTAATTTGAAGTCACCAGCCGCCAAAAAGGAGAATGAAAGAAAATTGTGAATGTAGAAAGAAGTTTTTATGGTATGAATCGAAAGGAAAGAAGAAGGTGGAATGGATATATACAAGGTATGGGATGAAAATAATAATGCCTTTAGGAGTGAGAGTATAGGAGGTAAGGGCATTTATTCATGTTAATAAAGAGACTTTTGTGACATTATTTTTGAGACTGGTAAAGCTATGGAGAATTTTCTAAGAGAGTATGAAAAAATGACTGTGTTCATTTGAAAAGCTTTAAATACATAAGAGTTCAAAGACAGACTAAGGAAAAATTAATATTCAATTTAGAACTCAAGTTGAAAAAGTGACCTTAAAAAGCATCTACTAAGTGTGTGCAAAGATGTAATAGATATTGTAAAAGTGAATGATTATAATAGAGTTTTATGGACAGGTGCATGGGACTGCAGTGTTGTTTTAAAAATGAGAAATTATAGCATTATGCATATTCCAAGTTTCATAAATATGGAAGAACACAAAGGAATGATAAATACCGGGGACAGCCAAAGACATAGGTTCATAGCTCTTTACCAGGCTAATGACCACAAGGGCCTTTTTAAGCCTAGCCATGCATCCCCAATCTCTGACAAGTTCTGATACCCTTGATAAGTGTAAGCAGGGGTTTGGGAGATGAAACATTTACAAGCATGGTTCTGGGAGATGAACCATTTACAGGTTACCCGTGTCCATTAGAGACATAGGTGCCAAACCAGGGATTAATTTCCAGTTTCCCATATGATTGTCCAAGTTGCACTTGAATTAGGTTAGGGAGGAACTCTGCTTCATATAGATGGGAAGCATGTTCCATAGATGGGGTAGTCTCTGGGATACATACTTATCTCTCCAGCAGGTCCTATTTATATCACAGGCAAGGTTTAAGTCTTTAGAATGGGTAATTCTGATGCTGTTTGTTTTGTGCATATGCAGGAGGTCCATCATAGTGGGGTCTGACAATACCCTATATGACAGGTATAGATCTCCCCTCAAAAGCCTGTAGGAGACAGAATACAGGAATAGGGCCTTGACATGGTCTGCACAATACATTTTACTTAACATCCTGTATTCTTTTAGTGAGACACCTCTGTGGATGTTCCAATTGCTGGTTATGCCTGGTTAGGTACATACCAAAGGGGGCATTGTACTCAATGATAGGTGTGATGAATGCTGAATATAGTGAAACAATGACTTCCTTGGACTTAGATGCCATACCTTTGTTTATAAGTTGCGCAACATAGAATGATTTCCTCACCACTGTAGACACATAATGATCAAAGGCTAGATTACTATCTATGTGTGTCCCTAAGTCTCTGTCTACTGGGTCAGCTCTAAGGGGTGTGTTGTCAATATGATAATTACCAGGGATGGATGACTTCCCAAAGGATACTATTATACATTTCTTGGCATTTAGTTTTAGTCCATGGCTCTGACACCATGTACATCAAAACTAAAGATACTTCAAGGCTGGCCAAACAGGACAATGCACTTGAGCTGCTGCATGTTCAATTCACCATAAGCAAAATACAGTTCTAATTCCACACAAGCTATAGGCCCCCATCTATGACCCAGGACACCCAAACCATGTGTATAAACTTATTAGAAACGCTAAACATCCAACCCAAGACCATATTCATGGGTGACTTCCATTATCCCTCTGTTACCTGAGAATTCTATATGACAACAACCATACTGGCACAGAGAGTCCTGGCTGTTGTAATCACAGTCTCCCTAGACCAGATAGCCAATACACCAAACAGGAGTGCAACCATACTGGATCTGGTCTTCATCAATATGGGTGAGTCATGCACAACCCTGTACTGTAATGTGTTCCCTGGTAAGGTCCAAACACAAATTGGTCTC
Source organism: Protopterus annectens (assembly GCF_019279795.1). Classification (NCBI taxonomy): domain Eukaryota; kingdom Metazoa; phylum Chordata; order Ceratodontiformes; family Protopteridae; genus Protopterus; species Protopterus annectens. Next base: position 471,879,059 of record NC_056740.1, on the reverse strand, counting down.
CAGTGAAGTAAAACTGAGACATAGACCCCCAGCTAGACATGGAATCTTCAGAAACTACTATAAGGCTAACCTATAGCTATTAGGTGATAAATTGGCCAAATCCCAAGCCCCCATAAACACTGAGAACACTGTGGCCTATGCAGCAGTGTTCACAGAAGCCCTGTACGGGCATGTTAATTCCTGCATAGAGGCAGCTGAACCCACCAGGGAGAAGTACAGAACTAACTGAAAACTAAGCCACACCGGTGTATAACAGAAGGAAGAACTAGTTGTTTGTCTGTGTCAGCCCCTTCCAGAGAACTTTTGTGTCAGTATGCAATTCAATGACAGCTCCTAATTTGCAATCATCTACAAATTTAGACAGCCAGAGACCACTGACATTGGCCTTGACTTCTGAGAAGTAAGTGCCAAAAAGGAGTGGTTCAAGGATTAATCCCTGAGGGACTCCACTTGTGACTGGCCTCTTTGTAGAGGTGGACTCCCAATTCTAACTTCCTGGGTCTCATCTGTAAGCCAGTTGGCTATCCACCAGGTGATATATGGGTTTGTACCTAACCTCTTGAGTTAGTTAACAATGCCCAAGTAGGGTATTATGTCAAAAGCCTTGACCAGGTCAAGGCAGGCAGTTTGAACAATTTTGCCCTCATCCATTGTTTTGGTGACCTTCTCAAAGAAGTCCACAAGGTTGAGTATTAATGATCTGCCTTTGATGAAACTAAACTTGGTTGGGTCCAGTGTCTGGAGGTTTACTATATTTCTATTGATCATCTCCATGATAATTCTTTCATGGTTTTACATATAAGACTAGTGAGACTTATGGGTCTGTAGTTTCCAGGGTCTGTATATGGCCCACCTTTATACAGAGGGATGACTGTTGCCTTTCTCTATTCATGAGGCACCACACCTGTTTGGAGGCTACAGTTAAATAGTAATTCCAGAGGCCCTGATAGGTCATGTTTCATGCTATTTAGAAGGCATCCCGGGATATTGTCTGGGCCCATTGATGCAGTGTTATTGGTCTTAGAGAGAGCATTAAGGATCTGTTCCCTGGTGATAGTAGGGGGAGTTATATTTGATATTTCCTGAAGGAAGGTTAAGGAGGAAAGGGCCTAGCAGACACCCTTGATGTACTGACCTGATCACTGGACCAGATATATAGGTCACGTTACACATTTCAACATAGTGAGAAGCAGCGTATGTCATACACTGCTCTACCCATTTGGTGATCTAGCTGTTTATGGCCAAATCTGACAGTGTAGATTGAATACCTCAGTGTGGATTTGTGTCAAATGCACTGACCTGTGACCTGTTTAAGTTCCACACGATAGTATTGTTGTCCTCATGCAAGCCCTCCATTACTTCTTTGAGGCTATTCATTAGATGTAACAGACCTGATGTAGCAGTAACAACTCACGCAGGTCTTTTGTACACACCTGGAATATTACTAGTGTACATGCAGAAGAGGTCCAGGATGCCATGTTGGTCTACCTCACATTCGAGGAGAGTCAGGATGTCCCTATACATGCATGCATCAGGAGTTGCCCCCCCCCAACTTAGGTGGATGCATGTTGATGTACACCCTTGTATGGCAACACAGACCATGTGCAGGGTGTGTTGTACTGTGTGTTCAGCCATATCAGGAAGGTGTATGTGTTGAGTCACACTATAGGTGATCTGTGATGTTGTCATATGATAGGCCTGGATGAAGGTAAGACAGTGCATACTGCCTATTGTGATCTGGCCTAGAGTTTTGATACAATCACATACACAGATATCATTGAGAAAAAAAAAACAAGATGGGGATTAAACCTTACGTCAGTTGGTGGGTAAATAATTAGCTCACTGCAGAGCCCTACATACTACAGTCGGTGAATCAACGTGTACCATTAGAGCTGTCACCACTGGCAAACCCAGGGATCTCTGCGTGGCCCTTCACTGTTTGACCTGTACTTCTTGACAGTTCAGGCTAAAGTATATGTTCTTTGGCTTATGAAGTTTGCTGATTCTTGCATATTGTGCACAATCATTGAGTCAACCAATGGTGATAACATAGTACAGGAGGTGCTAGCACACACAAATGAATGGTGATAAAGGCACACAATGTACAAATAAATGCAGAAATGTGTGTTTATCATGATGTCCATCTGAAAAGTGAAGTTCCATGTTATTCACAGCATTGACAATAGTCCTGCTATGCAGAAACCCAGTAATGCAAGCACTGAGAACACATTTGGATAGTTATCTGAACTTTGACCATCAACTGTCCACATTGCTATCGAAAGCCTATGTTGTGCACATCCTAAGTCATGCCTTCACATTGATATCTTAGGACTGTATGACAGCACTGTAGTCATACCGCATTACAGCACTAAGAGTATAATATGCTCTTTTTTATATGTGCCTCACCAGACACATGTAGCAGCTGGAGAGACCACAGGGCTTTCTCAGCAAGATAACACAAGACCTACACACCATGCCATGATGTACATGGATAGATTGAAAGCCATGTCACAAACTGATGATTGGTGATAAACTCCCAGACTGAACTTTAAGCATACAATGACTCTTTGCTACTTTTGTCAATGACGTACACCTGCTCATTATAGTATATATAGCTCCCCCAAGCTCAAACTCAGTGTTGTGAGACTTATGAACACATGTTGATAACAATCTACACTTTATTCACTATGTGTCCATAGTGGTGACACACACAATCTGTACTGCTCACATCATACATATGGGCATCACTTTCAAGAGCAGAATAGTCATACCTCTGCTGTAATCTATCCTTATCACACCAATAATGGAGTACAATGCTCATATCTCTGTACCTCGCCAGACACCTGCAGCAATTGGAGGGAACTCCATACATGACTTACATGGAAAGACTGACATACCTGTAACTGTAGTCAGTATCATGCAGCCTGCTGGAGATGTGACATATGGCTGCCCTGCAAAGCAGTCTCAGACCATGGCTTTCTGTAAATGATGAACATCTGCAATTCAAATGGGACAGCTATAATTTTCTCTAGGGTTTTCAGCCTTGCCTGTGACATATGCAGAACATGCTGGGGAGACAGATATATCCCACAACCATTCATACTCCTCTCTAATAGATTCCCACTGCATGTGAAGCAGTGCTCCTCAATGACCCTGTGCAAGTGCAACCTTGACTACTGTTTGGATGATTATAAAGTAACCTCTAGGCTGGCACCTATGTCCCTCATGGACAGGCCCAGTTGGTGCTGCTCACAAACACACTCTGCTAAAAATGACCATCTGACTATACTCAGTAATGGTACTTGTGTTTTTACACAGCTAAGCTGCTAAGCACCCTAGTGCTATTAGGCTAGTAGCCTCATATGAACCAATGAAGCTATCTACCTATGCAGGCCTCACAACCTGTTGTCAACCACATGGCCTGTTGATGTCATCTACTATAAGTTCACCTGCACTCTTGTATAAATCAGACTTGTGTTATGGCATTTGCTTAATGTACTGTGTTCTGTAGTCCATGTGCTTAGGTGTTTTATGCTCACTGCAGTCAACTGTGTGTGGGGGTGTGATAAGGTGTTTTATTCTCACTGCAGTCAACTGTGTGTGTGTGTGTGTGTGTGTGTGTGTGTGTGTGTGTGTGTGTGTGTGTGTGTGTGTGTGTGTGTGTGAGAGAGAGAGAGAGCTGTTGCTTGACAGTACAGAGAGCATTTCACACCAGCATGTGAGACACTATCTTCTCCTCTTATAAAATAATGTTTACAGTGACTAAACCTCAAAATGCACTCTCTCGAGGCACTCCTAAAAATGGAGAGCATCGATATCTGTGCAGTAACTGAGACCTGGTTCAAGACTCCAAAGAGCACCCCTGCAATATCAGGCTACAACTCTTACCACATTTTTCGGCCACCAAACCAAGGCTGAAACACTAAAGGTGGAGGAGTGTCCATATTCATAAAGATATTCACACCTCCAGGCTAGTTGCCCAAAACAATGCATCTGAAATTCTTCAGCTGCAACTAACACTAGGTAAGACTGCAATCTAAATTGTAGCTTGCTACAGATCCCCCACCATGCCCAAAGATTCTCAATACACCTTTCTAAACATACTGGAAAATATTAAGATACAACCAAACACCCTAATACTGGGTGATTTCAACTACCCTGCCATTAATTTGGAAAACTACTCACGTACCAACACCTTTTCCCAGTGGTTCTTGGAATTCATAAATTCTAATGCCCTAGATCAACTAATCCATTGTCCCACCAGGGGCTCCAATATCCTAGACCTGGTCATTACCAACATGGAAGATAGATGCTCTACACTAGTGGTCACCCCCTCATTGGTCAGGTCCTACCATAAGCAAATAACCCTTGACATCCACATCTCACCCCCACCCTCCAGTAAAGAAACCTCCATAAAAAAACTTCTCCAAAGCCAACTTCATGCTACTTAAGTTAGAAGTGACAAACTTCATGGCACCCATGCAGATGGGAGCTGAAAGTATGACTGCTGAATCCCCCACTAAGCCACTATATGAGCACATCCACTCGTGCATGAATTGTGCCATCCCAAATAGAACCAAGATGCTCTCCTGCAAAAAAGGAAGCCAATCTGGTGGTCCCCTGCCATAAACAAACTATACAATGGAAGGAAGAAACTGTTGCAGAAAAGAGGAAAATTCCATGATGCAAAAAACTCCCTTACCAGCCACAGTAAGAAGCTGAGATCCCTCATAAAATCCTCCAAAGCTAGTTACGAAAATAAAATTGCCAAAGATTCCAAAGACAACCACAAGGCATTCTATAGTTATGTCAAGAATCTAAATGGCAATGCTCAGATCTGCTCTGAGCTACATCAGAATGACATTAAATATACTGATCCCAAGGATAGTGCCAATATGCTGGCAGATCGATTTAGTGCCAACTTCACCCCCCCTCACCCCTTAAAGGGCCCATCTCAATACCAAATGATTGCCAAATTCCAGTAATCACAGCCACACAGGTAGAAACCACACCCTCTAAAGCTACTAATACAGCATCCATGGGACCAGATGACATCCCAGGATGTGTACTACATGAACTACAAAATGAACTGGCAACGCAACTAAGTGTGATGTTTAATCATAGCCTTACCTCAGGCTTCATGTCCACTGAGTGGCGCACAGCTTGTATCCCGGGAACTACCATCCCATCAATCTGATGAGCCTGATCTGCAAGGGCATGGAACGCATTATCATGGAACATATAAACAAAGACATTGTCAACCTTCAAACACTGGACCCCACCAAGTTTGGGTTCATGAAGGGCAGATCTTGTCTCCTGAACCTGATTGACTTCTTCAAATCAGTCTCCAGAGCTGTGGACGAGGGTAAGGTGGTCCACACAGCCTATCTGGACCTCACCAAGGCCTTTGACACCATCCCCCACTTTGGAATCATAGATAAACTTACTAAGCTGGGCATAAATCCCTATGTCACTTGATGGGTTGCCAGTTGGCTTACTGACAGAACCCAGACTGTAAAAGTAGCCAAGTCCAAATCCAGCTCCAGACAAGTGACAAGTGGAGTATCTCAGGGTTCAGTCCTGGGACTGCTCTTGTTTGGCATCTACTTCTCGAAGTACAGGCCAACACTAAGGCACTCTGGCTAACAAAGTTCGTAGATGGCTGCAAACTGAGAGCCATTATTGCATCTCCCAAATTATGTGGATATTCTACAAAAGGGCCTTACAGAAACAGATGCTTGGTGCTAGAGCCATGGACTCAAGCTTAATGTCAAGAAATGACATTGCAGTTTATAGCAATGAACTGAAACATGAACAGCTGGTATTTCAACTGTCATGACAACAGATGGTGTAGGACTGACATGCACATGGTCCTGGGTTCAAATACAGCCTAGTCCATACACTTTTGCTGTTGCTCCACTTCCCATTAGAGTCACCCTCACTTACACTTTGCATAGTGTAGCTCATATTAATTATATGTATGAGGTCTGAGGCACTAGTATTGTGCCAGTTATTTATTTATTTATCTATGTACTATCACATTTATTATCAAATGTATGACTGTGGCTATACTGTGTACTATGTTTCTGTGAGGATGTTCTGGATTGCCATGACCTTTCCATTTGTCATACACACAAACACAACTGCATTTACATTAAATAACCTTGAAATTGCATTGCTTATCACTGTTGTGCACCATGTGCCATCACACACCCTGTTTGCGCGATGATGTGCAGTGCGCAATATTTTCAAACAGTGTGTACATTTCCAGGGAACATAATAACTAGAATTGGTGGGAAACCATTATTCTTCATTTCTCTTGATCTGTGATAGACATGGCAGGTGTTCGTGGGGAGGGTGGGAGATTTAGGACTCAGAGATGGGGTGTCCAGGAATCCAAGATTTTTTGTTGGACTCCTACTGAAACACTACTGTGCCAGGGTGCTGCAGGCGGACTTTTCTGGGTCCCAGTATAAGTCAGAGGCATGAGAAAGTTTGGGCCAGATTGTGACCAGTGTCACCAGCATCCCAGCAATGGTGAACAATGTAGATACCGCCTTAATGACATCTGGAGGAGGAAGAGGGGGTACCCTCAATGCCTGGATCAAGGCATTTAGGACAGATGACATCCCTCAGATGTGTAAGTATCAATTACAGACACTACTTGTAAGGCTTAAAAACTGAATATAGGCAAGACTGGTATTCATAATGGCATTCTGTTCTGTTTTTTGCACATCTGCCTTGATAAGGGAGTGCAACATTAGGACCCATGGCACAAGATTGGTGAGGATGAGGGAGGCGTGGTATGTATTCAGCAGAACAGTAGTATTATTGTAGCATTAAAAGTTAAAGATAGCTTGTTTGGTATTTTATACAGTCATATCACATTGAGCATGCATATCTCAACTGTAAAAGCAAGTATGCATGCATTAGTCTGTAGCACAAACCAAGAGTACAATATTAGACTTTAGTCAGAGGTGGCAGGGTCAAATGCCATACTTCCCAACAATACAATAGCTGTTAATTCTTCAGTTATGTGCAACTTAATGGATTAAAGTAAAAGCTCTATACCAGTGGCACAAATGCCCTGCTGTAAACTGTAATCTGTATAACTGGAACATGCATATGTGTAATACATGCACATGCAGAGGAGTACTTACTGTAATCTGTATAACTGGGACACACATATGTGTAATACATGCACATGTAGAGGAGTACTTACTGCAATCTGTATAACTGGGACACACATATGTGTAATACATGCACATGTAGAGGAGTACTTACTGCGATCTGTATAACTGGGACACACACGTGTGTAATATATGCACATGTAAAGGAGTACTTCCTGCAATCTGTATAACTGGAACATGCATATGTGTAATATATGCCCATGTAAAGGAGTACTTGCTGCTATCTGTATAACTGGGACACACATATGTGTAATACATGCACATGTAGAGGAGTACTTACTGCAATCTGTATAACTGGGACACACATATGTGTAATACATGCACATGTAGAGGAGTACTTACTGCAATCTGTATAACTGGGACACACATATGTGTAATACATGCACATGTAGAGGAGTACTTACTGCAATCTGTATAACTGGGACACACACGTGTGTAATATATGCCCATGTAGAGGAGTACTTACTGCAATCTGTATAACTGGGACACACACGTGTGTAATACATGCCCATGTAAAGGAGTACTTGCTGCTATCTGTAGTATAATGTGCATCTGTTAGGAGCTGGTAGTCTTAAAAGTAATAAGTTATCTGTTGGGGGTGGTAGTTGTAAGAGTAAAGGTTAAGATAATAGAGTCAAATAATTGTATGACTGCATTGTATGTTACATATGAAGGTACTAGTCTTAACTCTTTTATTTTATCTCACCTCAACCTTTATCTCTTTTTTCTTTTTCTTTTGTTGTTTTATTTTATGTGTCATCAAAATGTTTCCATGTCATCCATGTGTACCACATCACGAAATGCTCCACAGCACAGTGGGATATGACTGGCCCACAGTAACCACCTGCCACCACTCCACTGGCTCTGGCACCATTGCCCAGCATGTCAGTAAGCTGACCTTGCACCACCATCTCTGTTGCTCCTGCACTACACGCCCCCTCAGGTAGTTCTGCCATGGAGGATAGTCCAGTGGTTTCCTCCAGGAGCAGTGTCTCGTCTTGTTTGTCTTGTCTGTCTGCAATTTCTTCCTCATGTACCCAACTTACCAGACCTAGATACACCTACATCCCTTCCCCAAAAATTCCTTTCTTTCTCCAAAAAAAAAAAAAAAAAAATTGTCCCAGACATAGCCCTCCATTTCACACGTGTCTTCTTGACACATGATTCGGTCGAATTGGCTGTAAAGCACGATTATGTTGTCACCCCTCTCTCTGGACATGACAGTCCAAATTCAGCTAATGGGATTCGTACTGATCCCCGAAGGAATTTTTACCAAAACAAAAATGGTTGGACATACTTACGCGAAAGTGCTTTTCACCGAAGAAGCACTTTTGCGGAAGTATGCCTGCAGCTAGAGGGAGTTGTGGGGGAATGACTGTTGCGGAGACCGTACTATGGTGCTGACAAGGGAAAACTTCCCTTCTCCTCACTGTAGTGCAATCTCAGAGTGAGAATATTAAAGTAGGGGGTGTGGGGGGTGCAGGGGGGCTTGCCCCCCCACATAAATGTTAATTTACTGTTTTTTCTTTTTTTTTTTGGAACACACTTTAGCGAAAGTGTGTTCGGTGATAGTGGATTCAGACTGTTGAACTTTCGTTCAACAGTCATAGATCCATTATACATATATTATCAGTTTTTACTGGTTCTTTCCTACCATTCTCCTCACATTTCTGTATTGCTTTCCATTTGTTCTGCCCGCTTCTTGCTCCCCATTTCACCACTATCTTATCTTCCCCATTTCTTTTATTTAATGCATTATCATGCAATGGTGCACCAACACTAAAGCAAAATCAGTTAGAAGTATTAGATACAGCTCCATTCAAACCCAGTACCATCTGCCCCAAAAAGGAACATTTCACTGCATTAACCCCTGCTGCCACAGACTCTGTTAAATAGCAGGTGTATTCCAGAGACTCAGTACTGACTGTCAGACTTTGCTATCCCCATTTTACCACTGTCCTGTCTTCCCCATTTCTTTTCTTTACTGCATTATTGCCCGATGGTGTGCATTGTGCACCAATGTGTACCAACTGTAGTTAAAGGTATTAGATACAGCTCTGTTCAGCCCAGTACCATCTGCCCCAAAAAGGAATGTATCACTGCATTAACACCTGCTGCCAGAGAGTCAGTTAAGCAGCAGGTGTACTCCACAGACTCAATACTAACTGTCTGAGTTTAGAAATACTGCCACTAGAAGAGTGACATGACATTCCCTTATATACTAGTTATTCTTAAGATCTCCCTTTTGCCCATCGAACAACACCATGCAAACAAGACACGCATAGCCAAACCTTCCATTATTCCTCCTTTGTTTGTGACTGCGCTAAGTGCTACTCATGCAAACAATGGCCAAAAAATAATAAAATAATATTAAAAAACTGACAGACAGAAAACACAATTTGCACACAAATGAAGAGTAGGTTGGTTGGTAATGAAACAGAACCTGTGAATTGTGCACTGCTTACTATCATTTCCAACCTTAACAGACATACATGTAAAACTTTATAAGTCTAACCTGACACACCCACCTGATGTAAGCATTCACAGTTGACATTCATTAAACACAAACACTGAGGCAGTGCCTGGATTATGTTTACATCCCTGCATGGATATATATTTTTTTGAATTCCAGCAATTCTAATTAATTCAGACCTCATTTGCATCTTCACCATGCTGACAGCCCTGAATCTATACCAGAAAGCAACCATGTAGCTAGGGAAACTGACTGGGGGATGAATTGTGTGGCTAACACAGAAGAATACTGATTTTAAGATGATACACCTGCATTTTGTCAGCTACATATTCCATATGCTGACAAATAACTATGAATAGTCTGTTTAATGTTTTTTATAATCATTTTGATTAGCACACATTTTTACATTTCTGTCTGCAGTACTTACAAGTGTACTGTTGATTTAGGGGTGGGGAGCAAAGCTGCATTTGTGTTATTCCACAAAAAGGATGCTATATTGCTATTGCTACTCTCCTTTTATTGCATCCAGCCTACTGTCGCATGTTAAGGTCAGTTCTGTGCAAATCTCACACATTTTACTTTTTATTCTGCCTGTATAGACTCCTTTCCATGGTTTTGTTCCAAATACATAGGGAGCACCAGCATGGAGTCCACATGGTTGCTTTATAGCGTGTTGAACAGCTCCAGTGTGTTGCCTTGGTTGATTAGCATGCAATTCAGCTGCTTATTCAGTAATTATCATGCCACAGTGTTTACCTTGTTTGCATAGGGGTGTGCACTGCTACATAGTGCTTACTGAAGTTAAAAGTTTTCACACACATTGGAAAACCACCATGCTAGTTTTATTGAATCCCACCATTAAATTTCATATTTGTTACTGTAGGCCAAACTACAATTCTTGATGTAAGATGGGGAAATCAGGTATTTTGAATTATAGCAATGTATGCATTTGTAATAAAAAAGAGGGAACATATATTTAAAGGCATAATTAAGTATGTAGGAGTAACTACATATATAACTGTCACATGGCATTTCAATTATAACATAAGGCAAAATAAAAAGAAAGCATGTGATGTGAAAGTGATGTTTGATATTATAAGATATATAAATTTAAGTATTTGGAATAAGACTACATGGACTTACAGTAGAGGTGAACACAAAACAGAAATAGATTATTTTTTTAGTGTCATCAGGGTTAAAATTATGGATGGAGGAGTATTAGAGAAAGGTTTTTTGGATCACAGGTCTGTATGGATTACTCTGAAAAATAATTCCAACAATATAAAAATAGGAAAAGGAATAAAAAGGATTAATAATGTTAAATGGGATAAAGAAGGGAAGATGGATGTAGTAAGTTTATGGAAAGAACACATAGAAATTAGGCCTTTTTATTAAGACTGGTCTGAATGGCAGTTGTTTTTGTTTAAACAAAAATATAAAATGTGTTATATAAGCAGAGAAAATAAAAAAGAAGAAATGTGTCTATTATGATCAACCGAGTAATGATATTTGTGAAAGAAGGTTACTTTATTAAAGAAGAAAATTATAAGACTTAAATAAAAAAGAAAATACCGTATTTGTTATATAAACACATATATTTTTGTAAGGAAAGAAGTAGGAATTGCACAATATTTGAGTAAACATATTAAAAAAATTATAGTATTAGACTAATGCAAAGTAGGTCAGCTATATTACAAACTATGCAAGATAAGATTATGGAAATAGGGAAGGATATGTTAAAGAGAGCTGTAGTGGAAGAATGTACAGTGTGCTAAGGAATGGAAAATGGATACGTTTTCTGAAGAAGACAACATGTAATGTTGCTTAGGTTATATGATATATAGCAATATATGTGAAGTATAATGTTTTGTTAATGTTCATTTGTTAATACAGTCTGATTACTTTGTATAAATGTACATTTTCCTGTTTCACAAGTGATAATTCAATAAAAATTAGAATGGTAGAATTAGATAATATTTTAGGAAAAGTCGATCTGGAATCTGTGTTAAGGCCAGATGGAGTAGAATGACTGTAGTTCAGAAGAGCTATTTCTTAAAAGTATTAAATGGATGGTTAAGAAAGTGTTGTCAATATAAAGAACTGTACAGTGGTGTAATTAAATTCACATGGAAAAAAGAAACAAATGTGAAATACAAAATTGGAGACCTACAATTCTTAATAACACTGACTATAAGATGTTTATGAAAAATTTGCAAAAGAGAATGGAAAGTAAGGTAAGTACGATTATAAATAAAAATATTTATGGTATAAAAGATAAAAAAGTATGTTAGTCACAGAATTAGTGGATGATATTTTAAATAAGAATGTTCGAGCAAAATAATGGCGGGTGATTTAAATAAGGCATTTGATTCAATTTTGTGCAACACCCTCTGGAAGATATTTGATACATTCAAGTTAAGTAATAAGTTAAAAATGTTTGTGTGTTGCAGCTTATAAGTTAAATATAGTATAAAGTAGGGTTGCCCTTTGAGTAGTGTTATTTTTGTATTAATAATGAATGTTATTTTGACTCATATTAACATTAAATTAAGAGATATGGAATATATAGACTTTGAAGATTTAAATATTATGATTATGTTATCATACATGGATGATATTATTCTTATTGCCAAAAGTCAGAAAGCTATGGTTAATGTGATAAGTTATTTACAGGAATTAATACGAGAAATATTTTGCTTTATAAAGAGTAAAATATAGGTATATTTTATGATGGCATACTGGGAAGCATTAGTTTTAATAAGATAGGGATTAATATACTTTGGTTGACATTAAAGGTCATGAAAAAAATGCATGTTTTGGAGGACCTTTAGATTATCCTTTAAGAAAAAGACACATTTAATCAGTTTAATTTTACTCACTATAATTGCTTACTTAGCAAGTGTGTTTAGTATTCCGTGTATTTAGTATTCCACTGAATTTTGTAAAAGCATTTTATAGGACTGTATTTACATTTACTTGAGGATCGAGGTTGAATCCAGTAAAATGAAAAACTTTATATGTAAAAAAGAAGGTGGTTTAGTATTGATAAATCCTATAGTTTATGCAACTTCTTTACATTTGTATAAAATACTAAAATGTCTAAAGGATAATGACAATTCATTATTGGTGAGAATTTAAAAATCCAAATATAGTACTGAATGGATGAATATTTTGAACTTTTGTACTCTAAGAAAAGGAGATCGTATGATAATGAGGAAATAGATAATTATCAAGACAAAATTTTACTTTAGAAAATAAACATTGATTAAGTTGGAAAAAAACTAGGAAGTTATGGTATTCTAGTATTACATATATAAAACAACTGTGAGAAAAAAAGGTTAAGCTAGGGTTTTCATTGTCTAATACTTTAATCGTCTGTAAAGGTGGCCCATAGGATATATGCAAATGACATTTAAATGTAAAGTTCATGATAGCTATTTACAGACAGCGCAGCATTCTGTGCATGGATGTGATTTCAGAAGACACACTGAAAGCAGTGCAAGTACTTGCCCATTCAGCATAGGATAATTAAGGATTCTGTGCACACCTGACTGATTCCAAAACACATCATGCACACACAATAGAACTTAAATGTGGCAAACTTCCACACTGACTCTGTTTCTATAGTACTCAGGTATGTTTTACAGACCCCAAGGAATAAAAGGTAATACTACGAAGTTTGCTGAATTTTAAAGCAAAAGAAAAAAAATACACCAAAATGTAACCTTCTGTTAATGAACTGCAGCAGGCCACAGTGATTACAAACCATTAATGAGGCCGTGCACCCTAGACATCAGCCAGCTAGAGTCAAAGCAAGGCTGCAATTAAACCAGTTGTAAAATCAGCAAATAATCAACAGGTAACAGCTAGACAGATAACTAGTGAAGGCTGTCTGCAACTTGTGTGCCTCACACGTCTATGCAGACCCTGCAAGAAAACCCTATCCCCCTTGAAACCAACATGTGTCTCAGTCTGAGTGTACTTGCATCTGGGGCATTCTAGAGACACCTAGGAGGTGCTATGGAAGAGTCACAAACAGCTGCCAGTCATATCCTGGCAAAATTCCTGGAAGCAATGTGCAGCAAGGTGGATGCATACACTTCCCTTCCACCCTTATGGAGTGGAGAACTATAATGACCCGGTTTTACAGCAAACTTCCCCCATATACTTACTGAAATAGGTTGCACACACATAATCAAGACACTGTAACATCCTGAAGCAGACCAATGCATAAACAGAAAGGGATGGCCATGTAAACAACTGTTAGGTTGTGTGAACAGCAGATGGCAGCTTAATAAACAACATGGCAACACACGCTGGAAGTGTCCATGATGCTGCCATATGAATGGAAAGTGGATTGAGGGCTGCATTCCATCAGGGTGAAATACCTGAGGAACTACCACTATATAAGTACAGGAGCACATCTGGGATGTATGCTAAGGATACCCCTCAAAATAATATGCATTATGGCAAATATGTTTTCATTCCCTACAGCAAGTGACTGTGGTTATCCACATGAGCCATTGTTAATGTCACCATACTGTGAATTATCCAGTCCTGCACAGGAGGCCTCCAACAGTGCACAAACATCACAGAGCATGTGTTCAGCATACTGAAAGCTAAGTTCAGATGTCTGGACTCATCTGGGGGTGGACTGTAATACACACCTGAGAAGGCAGCACAGATGATAACAGTGTGTGCCATGCTGCACAGCATGCTACCCAGAGCACATGGTGGTCTTCCAGCTGCAAGAGTAAGTCAACTACCCCAAGAACCCCAAATATCTGAATAGGACATCCCACAAGTGTCAGAAGAGGTGTGGAAGGAAGTGGGGGACAGAAAACACAGGCGGTAACATAGGGTGTGACATAAGTCCAGGTCCAGGTAGCATGAAAGCATCTGACCCACAACTTGGAGTCAAGCAAACCACACATACATGAGCACACAAATTAAAATTGATGTTCAGGTGTTTCCCCATCACAGCAGCATAGATTGCAGCTAATGGCAGTTACCCACTAGATGTATACACTGAGCATCGACATAACACCATAATCATTACATATATTATTACGAACATATAGAAATCTGTCCCAACAGGAATCTTCAGCTTAGGGCACAACTGACAGAGATGTGCATGCAGCATCATACTGGTGTATCTGTCTATGGCACACACTAAGGTGCACACATCAGTGCAGCACATTCCTATTTCTCCACTATAATAAGCTGAAAACTGGTAAACAATGCAGGATGTAATGCAGAACTGTTAATGTCACAAACAAAATAAATCACTGTACAGTACAGTACAGATAAAGTAATGTAACAAATGGAGTTAGCTGTAGTTAGAACTGTTGGACTCATATGGCATCAGACATATCAATGAACACAGACAGATGACATTGTCATTATTCTGAACAGCAATCCTCATCAACACAGGGTGACAATGACACTACCAGATGGAGTGGATCAACTGTCTTTGTTATTCTAATGCAGTTTAGGGTGCCCATATTGATGGCTCACACCATGGTCTGGTCTGTCCCTACCACATATGAAAACACTAAGCCCAGTTTTTTATGCAGAGGAGACTGAAGAGGTGATACTACAATGAGGTGGTGAAGGAGCATGACTGCAACTTGACTGTCTGGTCATGACTGCTGGGCCTGCAGGATATGGACCAGCAGTGGAAATGTGTGCACATTGGGGCAGAGACACAGATGCCCAATGAGCAAGGTTGGTTTTGCTGAGAGGGGCCTGACTTTCCCATGTGACAATCGGCTAAACACAGTCAGGACATGTATAACCCTGCTTGTACTATGGCACTGCAGTAGTACTGTACAGGCCAGGGATTCTAATGACCATGCACAGATAACATACTTTCATTCTGAGCAGCCAGTGATGCCATTGCCTCACCATGTCTGTGTTTCTGTCCTTCATGAATCAGTCCTAACTGGTGTGCAACACAATCTGAGGCATGGGCAAGTGCACAGATGTTAGATCCATGACATTGCTGGGAATGTTCATTTGCCTATAGGAGTAGGCAGACATCCTCTGACACCTGCCCATGTATACCAGCTGGTGGTCACCCACTGACACCTGCTATACACATCAGCTGTATGCCTATGTCTGCCTTGATGGGCAGTATCAATGTGTTGAGGGAGGCTGTCAACATCAGCAGCAAGCTCAACTTGGGTCTGTTGTCCACAGGCCTCATCCTGTCCACCATCTAATGTCCCCTCATTGTCAGAATGACTGGATAAGTTTCCTTCCACATCTGAGGCTACAGCCTCATCCGCATGACTATCACCACCTTGTCTGGGCTGTATCACCATATCATTGTCCTTTGTACCATCGGCCATGCTTCCATACTAAGACACATTATATCCCACATCATGATCACTGGATGGGGTGATGGAGGATATAGATAGCTGATGTGCTAAAAGAAGAGACAGATGACACAGATCAGAACAACAACCTTACAGCACTTGCTGGATACCACTAAAGACACATGACACATATACCACTAAAGACACATGACACATATATCTCAGTGTGAAGCTACAGATCATACTGACTTACCATTAGTTCCTGTCTGTGTACGGACCATGGAGTCTACATAACAGGGAGTTGACCATTAGGTTTCAAAGTCAACATAAATGTACATGACAAATGTGATGAATACAAAAATAACACATACCTGACAAGTTCTCCTGGGAAGATGGTGTGGTAGAAGTGCTAAGAACTTCAGCTATAGTATGAAAAATGTCAGCATTTTTAATCACATCATTGTTAGTGAGGACTATTCCAGCAGAGTTAAAACATACATAGTTTTTACTTAAACATGCCACTTGTTTGTGCTCTTGATAATGATACAGTCTGTCCTATGAATGGATAGAAGGGTCTGTCCTATGAATGGATAGAAGGACGCAGTATTAATGGAGGAAAACAATAGGAGTAACAGCAATGACATGTATGATAGGTAATTGCAAACCGCTGACACAGTCCAGCCAGTGTGAGTTTGTGGTTGTACAGCAGATTCTGCAGTGAGAAAGTAAACAGAAAGAGAACAGAATATTGACAGTATGACATATATGACATAGTAACTGGGGATGCAGATATGAGATGGATGCTGCATCTGTTGGCCAGATACCCCTGGGTCATGTATCACAGCTCTGCTACTCATTGCTACAAAATATGGACCTGTTGCAGTAACATATCTGTTTTTTCTGTACATGCACCTGCATGGCTTGGACCATCATTGAATGTACGTGTAGTGTATAATCTTAGGGAAATATCAGTAAGACAGTAAACTGCAGTGCCATGACATGAGACTGAGAAAATAACAGCTAGTGGTCACAGTGACACTGTATGGAAGCATTCACCAGCTCTTCCATGGTGTTGTGCAAAAGTAGATGGACCTGTGGACATTAATGCAGGCATCATTATACATGTTGTTTGCACCATTCTGTCTGTACTGCAGTTATATACGTACATGCCATTACATTTACATGATCACCATCACACATTAATGCAGACAGCATTACACATGGTGGTTGCACTGTTCTGTCTGTACTCCAGTTATATAAATACATGTCATTACATTTACATGATCATTAATGCAGATAGCATTACACATGGTGGTTGCACTGTTCTGTCTGTACTGCAGTTATATAAGTACATGTCATTACATTTACATTGGTCATCATCAGAAATTAATGCAGACAGCATTACACATGGTGGTTGCACTATTCTGTCTATACTGCAGTTATGTAAGTAAATGTCATTACATTTGCATGATCATTAATGCAGATATCATTACACATGCTGGTGGCACTGTTGTGTGTCTGTACTGCAGTTATATAAGTACATGTCATTACATTTACATGATCATTAATGCAGACAGCATTACACATGGTGGTTGCACTGTTCTGTCTGTACTGCAGTTGTATAACTACATGTCATTATATTTACATGATCACCATCACACATTACTGCAGACAGCATTACACATGGTGGTTGCACTGTTCTGTTTGTACTGCAGCTATGTCATTACATTTACATTGGTCATCATCAGATATTAATGCACACAGAATTACACCGGACGGTTGCACTGTTCTGTCTGTACTGCAGTCATATAAGCACATGTCATTAATGCAGAATTACACATGTGGTTGCACTGCTATGCCAGTACTGCAGTTATGTAAGTACATGTCATTACAGTTACATGCTCATTAATGCAGATAGCATTACACATGGTTGCACTGTTATGTCTCTAGTGCAGTTATATAAGTGCATGTCATTACATTTACATGATCATTAATGCAGATAACATTACACATGGTGGTTGCACTGTTCTGTCTGTATTGCAGTTATATAGGTACCTGTCATTACATTTACATGATCATTAATGCAGATAGCATTACACATGGTGGTTGTAGCATTCTGTATGTAACAGTTATATCAATACATGTCATTAATGCAGATAGAATAACAAATGTGGTTGCAATGTTCTGTCTGAACTACAGTTATATAAGTACATATCATTACATTTACATGTTCATTAATGCAGACAGCATTGCACATGGTGGTTGCACTGTTTTGTCTGTACTCCAGTTATATAAGTACATGTCATTACATTTACATGATCATTAATGCAGACAGCATTACACATGGTGGTTGCACTGTTCTGTCTGTACTGCAGTTATATAAGTAAATGTCATTACTTTTACATTGATCATCATCAGACATTAATGCAGATAGCATTACAGATGTTGGTTGCACTGTTTTGTCTGTACTGCAGTTATATAAGTACATGTCACTACATTTGCATGATCATTAATGCAGATATCATTACAGATGGTGGTTGCACTGTTGTGTCTGTACTGCAGTTATATAAGTACATGTCATTACATTTACATGATCATTAATGCAGACAGCATTACTCATGTTGTTTGCACTGTTCTGTCTGTACTCCAATTATATAAGTATGTCATTACATTTACATGATCACTAATACACTCAGCATTACACATGGTGGTTGCACTGTTCTGTTTGTACTGCAGCTATGTCATTACATTTACATTAGTCATCATCAGATATTAATGAACACAGAATTACACATGGTTGTTGTACCATTCGGTCTGCACTGCTGTTATATAAGCACATGTCATTAATGCATAATTACACATGGTGGTTGCACTGCTCTGCCAGTACTGCAGTTATATAAGTACATGTCATTACATTTACATGCTCATTGGTGCAGATAGCATTACAAATGGTGGTTGCACTATTCTGTCTGTACTGCAGTTATATAAGTACATGTCACTGCATTTACTTAATCACTAATGCAGATAACATTACACATGGTGGTTGCACTGTTCTGTCTGTACAGCAGTTATATAAGTACATGTCATTACATTTACATGACCATTAATGCAGATAACATCACACATGGAGGTTGCACTGTTCTGTCTGTACTGCAGTTATATATGTACATATGATTACATGTGCTTGATCATTAACACAGATAGCATTACTCATGTTGTTTGCACTGTTCTGTCTGTACTCCAATTATATAAGTATGTCATTACATTTACATGATCACTAATACACTCAGAAATACACATGGTGGTTGCACTGTTCTGTTTGTACTGCAGCTATGTCATTACATTTACATTGGTCATCATCAGATATTAATGCACACAGAATTACACATGGTGGCTGTAGTGTTCTCTCGGTAGCAATTATATCAATAAATGTCATTAATGAAGATAGCATTGCACATGGTGGTTGCACTGTTCTGTCTGTACTGCAGTTATATAAGTAAATGTCATTACTTTTACATTGATCATCATCAGACATTAATGCAGATAGCATTACAGATGTTGGTTGCACTGTTTTGTCTGTACTGCAGTTATATAAGTACATGTCATTACTTTTACATGATCATTAATGCAGACAGCATTACTCATGTTGTTTGCACTGTTCTGTCTGTACTCCAATTATATAAGTATGTCATTACATTTACATGATTACTAATACACTCAGCATTACACATGGTGGTTGCCCTGTTCTGTTTGTACTGCAGCTATGTCATTACATTTACATTGGTCATCATCAGATATTAATGCACTCAGAATTACACATGGTGGTTGCACCTTTCTGTCTGTACTGCAGTTATATAAGCACATGTCATTAATGCAGAATTACACATGGTGGTTACACTGCTCTGCCAGTACTGCAGTTATATCAGTACATGTCATTACATTTACATGCTCATTAGTGAATATAGCATTACAAATGGTGGTTGCACTATTCTGTCTATACTGCAGTTATATAAGTACATGTCACTGCATTTACTTAATCACTAATGCAGATAACATTACACATGGTGGTTGCACTGTTCTGTCTGTATAGCAGTTATATAAGTACATGTCATTACATTTAAATGACCATTAATGCAGATAACATCACACATGTAGGTTGCACTGTTCTGTCTGTACTGCAGTTATATAGGTACATGTGATTACATTTGCTTGATCATTAACGCAGATAGCATTACTCATTTTGTTTGCACTGTTCTGTCTGTACTCCAATTATATAAGTATGTCATTACATTTACATGATCACTAATACACTCAGCATTACACATGGTGGTTGCCCTGTTCTGTTTGTACTGCAGCTATGTCATTACATTTACATTGGTCATCATCAGATATTAATGCACACAGAATTACACATGGTGGTTGCACCTTTCTGTCTGTACTGCAGTTATATAAGCACATGTCATTAATGCAGAATTACACATGGTGGTTGCACTGCTCTGCCAGGACTGCAGTTATATAAGTACATGTCATTACATTTAAATGCTCATTAGTGCAGATAGCATTACAAATGGTGGTTGCACTATTCTGTCTGTACTGCAGTTATATAAGTACATGTCACTGCATTTACTTAATCACTAATGCAGATAACATTACACATGGTGGTTGCACTGTTCTGTCTGTATAGCAGTTACATAAGTACATGTCATTACACTTACATGACCATTAATGCAGATAACATCACACATGGAGGTTGCACTGTTCTGTCTGTACTGCAGTTATATAGGTACATGTGATTACATGTGCTTGATCATTCACGCAGATAGCATTACTCATGTTATTTGCACTGTTCTGTCTGTACTCCAGATATATAAGTATGTCATTACATTTACATGATCACTAATACACTCAGCATTACACATGGTGGTTGCACTGTTCTGTTTGTACTGCAGCTATGTCATTACATTTACATTGGTCATCATCAGATATTAATGCACACAGAATTACACATGGTGGCTGTAGTGTTCTGTCGGTGGCAATTATATCAATAAATGTCATTAATGAAGATAGCATTACACATGTTGGCTGCACTGTTCTGTCTGTACTGCAATTATATAAGTTAAATGTCATGAATTTTACATTGATCATCGTCAGACATTAATGCAGATAGCATTACAGATGTTGGTTGCACTGGTTTGTCTGTACTGCAGTTATATAAGTACATGTCCTTACATTTGCATGATCATTAATGCAGATATCATTACTCATGTTGTTTGCACTGTTCTGTCTGTGCTGCAGTTATATAGGTACATGTGATTACATTTGCTTGATCATTAACGCAGATAGCATTACTCATGTTGTTTGCACTGTTCTGTCTGTATTCCAATTATATAATACATGTCATTACATTTACATGATCACTAATACACTCAGCATTACACATGGTGGTTGCACTGTTCTGTTTGTACTGCAGCTATGTCATTACATTTACATTGGTCATCATCAGATATTAATGCACACAGAATTACACATGGTTGTTGCACCATTCGGTCTGTACTGCAGTTATATAAGCATATGTCATTAATGGAGAATTACACATGGTGGTTGCACTGCTCTGCCAGTACTGCAGTTATATAAGTACATGTCATTCAATTTACATGCTCATTAGTGCAGATAGCATTACAAATGGTGGTTGCACTATTCTGTCTGTACTGCAGTTATATAAGTACATGTCACTGCATTTACTTAATCACTAATGCAGATAACATTACACATGGTGGTTGCACTGTTCTGTCTGTATAGCAGTTATATAAGTACATGTCATTACATTTAAATGACCATTAATGCAGATAACATCACACATGGAGGTTGCACTATTCTGTCTGTGCTGCAGTTATATAGGTACATGTGATTACATTTGCTTGATCATTAACGCAGATAGCATTACTCATTTTGTTTGCACTGTTCTGTCTGTACTCCAATTATATAAGTATGTCATTACATTTACATGATCACTAATACACTCAGCATTACACATGGTGGTTGCCCTGTTCTGTTTGTACTGCAGCTATGTCATTACATTTACATTGGTCATCATCAGATATTAATGCATACAGAATTACACATGGTGGTTGCACCTTTCTGTCTGTACTGCAGTTGTATAAGCACATGTCATTAATGCAGAATTACACATGGTGGTTGCACTGCTCTGCCAGGACTGCAGTTATATAAGTACATGTCATTACATTTACATGCTCATTAGTGCAGATAGCATTACAAATGGTGGTTGCACTATTCTGTCTGTACTGCAGTTATAAAAGTACATGTCACTGCATTTACTTAATCACCAATGCAGATAACATTACACATGGTGGTTGCCCTGTTCTGTCTGTATAGCAGTTACATAAGTACATGTCATTACATCTACATGACCATTAATGCAGATAACATCACACATGGAGGTTGCACTGTTCTGTCTGTACTGCAGTATTATAGGTACATGTGATTACATGTGCTTGATCATTCACACAGATAGCATTACTCATGTTGTTTGCACTGTTCTGTCTGTACTCCAGTTATATAAGTATGTCATTACATTTACATGATCACTAATACACTCAGCATTACACATGGTGGTTGCACTGTTCTGTTTGTACTGCAGCTATGTCATTACATTTAAATTGGTCATCATCAGATATTAATGCACACAGAATTACACATGGTGGCTGTAGTGTTCTGTCGGTGGCAATTATATCAATAAATGTCATTAATGAAGATAGCATTACACATGTTGGCTGCACTGTTCTGTCTGTACTGCAATTATATAAGTTAAATGTCATAAATTTTACATTGATCATCATCAGACATTAATGCAGATAGCATTGCAGATGTTGGTTGCACTGTTTTGCCTGTACTGCAGTTATATAAGTACATGTCCCTACATTTGCATGATCATTAATGCAGATATCATTACTCATGTTGTTTGCACTGTTCTGTCTGTACTCCAATTATATAATGCATGTCATTACATTTACATGATCACTAATACACTCATCATTACACATGGTGATTGCACTGTTCTGTTTGTACTGTAGCTATGTCATTACATTTACATTGGTCATCATCAGACATTAATGCAAACATAATTACACATGGTGGTTGCACCATTCGGTCTGTACTGCAGTTATATAAGCATATGTCATTAATGCAGAATTACACATGGTGGTTGCACTGCTCTGCCAGTACTGCAGTTATATAAGTACATGTGATTCAATTTACATGCTCATTAGTGCAGATAGCATTACAAATGGTGGTTGCACTATTCTGTCTGTACTGCAGTTATATAAGTACATGTCACTGCATTTACTTAATCACTAATGCAGATAACATTACACATGGTGGTTGCACTGTTCTGTCTGTATAGCAGTTTTATAAGTACATGTCATTACATTTAAATGTCCATTAATGCAGATAACATCACACATGGAGGTTGCACTATTCTGTCTGTGCTGCAGTTATATAGGTACATGTGATTACATTTGCTTGATCATTAATGCAGATAGCATTACTCATGTTGTTTGCACTGTTCTGTCTGTACTGAAGGTATATAAGTATGTCATTACATTTACATGATCACTAATACACTCAGCATTACACATGGTGGTTGCCCTGTTCTGTTTGTACTGCAGCTATGTCATTACATTTACATTGGTCATCATCAGATATTAATGCATACAGAATTACACATGGTGGTTGCACCTTTCTGTCTGTACTGCAGTTATATAAGCACGTCATTAATGCAGAATTACACATGGTGGTTGCACTGCTCTGCCAGGACTGCAGTTATATAAGTACATGTCATTACATTTACATGCTCATTAGTGCAGATAGCATTACAAATGGTGGTTGCACTATTCTGTCTGTACTGCAGTTATATAAGTACATGTCACTGCATTTACTTAATCACTAATGCAGATAACATTACACATGGTGGTTGCACTGTTCTGTCTGTATAGCAGTTACATAAGTACATGTCATTACATTTACATGACCATTAATGCAGATAACATCACACATGGAGGTTGCACTGTTCTGTCTGTACTGCAGTTATATAGGTACATGTGATTACATGTGCTTGATCATTCACGCAGATAGCATTACTCATGTTGTTTGCACTGTTCTGTCTGTGCTCCAGTTATATAAGTATGTCATTACATTGACAATCATCACTAATACACTCAGCATTACACATGGTGGTTGCACTGTTCTATTTGTACTGCAGCTATGTCATTATATTTACATTGGTCATCATCAGATATTAATGCACACAGAATTACACATGGTGGCTGTTGTGTTCTGTCGGTGGCAATTATATCAATAAATGTCATTAATGAAGATAGCATTACACATGTTGGCTGCACTGTTCTGTCTGTACTGCAATTATATAAGTTAAATGTCATAAATTTTACATTGATCATCATCAGACATTAATGCAGATAGCATTACAGATGTTGGTTGCACTGGTTTGTCTGTACTGCAGTTATATAAGTACATGTCCCTACATTTGCATGATCATCAATGCAGACATCATTACTCATGTTGTTGCACTGTTCTGTCTGTACTCCAATTATATAATACATGTCATTACATTTACATGATCACTAATACACTCATCTTTACACATGGTGATTGCACTGTTCTGTTTGTACTGCAGCTATGTCATTACATTTACATTGGTCATCATCAGATATTAATGCATACAGAATTACACATGGTGGTTGCACCTTTCTGTCTGTACTGCAGTTATATAAGCACATGTCATTAATGCAGAATTACACATGGTGGTTGCACTGCTCTGCCAGGACTGCAGTTATATAAGTACATGTCATTACATTTAAATGCTCATTAGTGCAGATAGCATTACAAATGGTGGTTGCACTATTCTGTCTGTACTGCAGTTATATAAGTACATGTCACTGCATTTACTTAATCACTAATGCAGATAACATTACACATGGTGGTTGCACTGTTCTGTCTGTATAGCAGTTACATAAGTACATGTCATTACACTTACATGACCATTAATGCAGATAACATCACACATGGAGGTTGCACTGTTCTGTCTGTACTGCAGTTATATAGGTACATGTGATTACATGTGCTTGATCATTCACGCAGATAGCATTACTCATGTTATTTGCACTGTTCTGTCTGTACTCCAGTTATATAAGTATGTCATTACATTTACATGATCACTAATACACTCAGCATTACACATGGTGGTTGCACTGTTCTGTTTGTACTGCAGCTATGTCATTACATTTACATTGGTCATCATCAGATATTAATGCACACAGAATTACACATGGTGGCTGTAGTGTTCTGTCGGCGGCAATTATATCAATAAATGTCATTAATGAAGATAGCATTACACATGTTGGCTGCACTGTTCTGTCTGTACTGCAATTATATAAGTTAAATGTCATGAATTTTACATTGATCATCGTCAGACATTAATGCAGATAGCATTACAGATGTTGGTTGCACTGGTTTGTCTGTACTGCAGTTATATAAGTACATGTCCTTACATTTGCATGATCATTAATGCAGATATCATTACTCATGTTGTTTGCACTGTTCTGTCTGTGCTGCAGTTATATAGGTACATGTGATTACATTTGCTTGATCATTAACGCAGATAGCATTACTCATGTTGTTTGCACTGTTCTGTCTGTATTCCAATTATATAATACATGTCATTACATTTACATGATCACTAATACACTCAGCATTACACATGGTGGTTGCACTGTTCTGTTTGTACTGCAGCTATGTCATTACATTTACATTGGTCATCATCAGATATTAATGCACACAGAATTACACATGGTTGTTGCACCATTCGGTCTGTACTGCAGTTATATAAGCATATGTCATTAATGGAGAATTACACATGGTGGTTGCACTGCTCTGCCAGTACTGCAGTTATATAAGTACATGTCATTCAATTTACATGCTCATTAGTGCAGATAGCATTACAAATGGTGGTTGCACTATTCTGTCTGTACTGCAGTTATATAAGTACATGTCACTGCATTTACTTAATCACTAATGCAGATAACATTACACATGGTGGTTGCACTGTTCTGTCTGTATAGCAGTTATATAAGTACATGTCATTACATTTAAATGACCATTAATGCAGATAACATCACACATGGAGGTTGCACTATTCTGTCTGTGCTGCAGTTATATAGGTACATGTGATTACATTTGCTTGATCATTAACGCAGATAGCATTACTCATTTTGTTTGCACTGTTCTGTCTGTACTCCAATTATATAAGTATGTCATTACATTTACATGATCACTAATACACTCAGCATTACACATGGTGGTTGCCCTGTTCTGTTTGTACTGCAGCTATGTCATTACATTTACATTGGTCATCATCAGATATTAATGCATACAGAATTACACATGGTGGTTGCACCTTTCTGTCTGTACTGCAGTTGTATAAGCACATGTCATTAATGCAGAATTACACATGGTGGTTGCACTCTGCCAGGACTGCAGTTATATAAGTACATGTCATTACATTTACATGCTCATTAGTGCAGATAGCATTACAAATGGTGGTTGCACTATTCTGTCTGTACTGCAGTTATAAAAGTACATGTCACTGCATTTACTTAATCACCAATGCAGATAACATTACACATGGTGGTTGCCCTGTTCTGTCTGTATAGCAGTTACATAAGTACATGTCATTACATCTACATGACCATTAATGCAGATAACATCACACATGGAGGTTGCACTGTTCTGTCTGTACTGCAGTATTATAGGTACATGTGATTACATGTGCTTGATCATTCACACAGATAGCATTACTCATGTTGTTTGCACTGTTCTGTCTGTACTCCAGTTATATAAGTATGTCATTACATTTACATGATCACTAATACACTCAGCATTACACATGGTGGTTGCACTGTTCTGTTTGTACTGCAGCTATGTCATTACATTTACATTGGTCATCATCAGATATTAATGCACACAGAATTACACATGGTGGCTGTAGTGTTCTGTCGGTGGCAATTATATCAATAAATGTCATTAATGAAGATAGCATTACACATGTTGGCTGCACTGTTCTGTCTGTACTGCAATTATATCAGTTAAATGTCATAAATTTTACATTGATCATCATCAGACATTAATGCAGATAGCATTGCAGATGTTGGTTGCACTGTTTTGCCTGTACTGCAGTTATATAAGTACATGTCCCTACATTTGCATGATCATTAATGCAGATATCATTACTCATGTTGTTTGCACTGTTCTGTCTGTACTCCAATTATATAATGCATGTCATTACATTTACATGATCACTAATACACTCATCATTACACATGGTGATTGCACTGTTCTGTTTGTACTGCAGCTATGTCATTACATTTACATTGGTCATCATCAGACATTAATGCAAACATAATTACACATGGTGGTTGCACCATTCGGTCTGTACTGCAGTTATATAAGCATATGTCATTAATGCAGAATTACACATGGTGGTTGCACTGCTCTGCCAGTACTGCAGTTATATAAGTACATGTGATTCAATTTACATGCTCATTAGTGCAGATAGCATTACAAATGGTGGTTGCACTATTCTGTCTGTACTGCAGTTATATAAGTACATGTCACTGCATTTACTTAATCACTAATGCAGATAACATTACACATGGTGGTTGCACTGTTCTGTCTGTATAGCAGTTTTATAAGTACATGTCATTACATTTAAATGTCCATTAATGCAGATAACATCACACATGGAGGTTGCACTATTCTGTCTGTGCTGCAGTTATATAGGTACATGTGATTACATTTGCTTGATCATTAATGCAGATAGCATTACTCATGTTGTTTGCACTGTTCTGTCTGTACTCCAATTATATAAGTATGTCATTACATTTACATGATCACTAATACACTCAGCATTACACATGGTGGTTGCCCTGTTCTGTTTGTACTGCAGCTATGTCATTACATTTACATTGGTCATCATCAGATATTAATGCATACAGAATTACACATGGTGGTTGCACCTTTCTGTCTGTACTGCAGTTATATAAGCACGTCATTAATGCAGAATTACACATGGTGGTTGCACTGCTCTGCCAGGACTGCAGTTATATAAGTACATGTCATTACATTTACATGCTCATTAGTGCAGATAGCATTACAAATGGTGGTTGCACTATTCTGTCTGTACTGCAGTTATATAAGTACATGTCACTGCATTTACTTAATCACTAATGCAGATAACATTACACATGGTGGTTGCACTGTTCTGTCTGTATAGCAGTTACATAAGTACATGTCATTACATTTACATGACCATTAATGCAGATAACATCACACATGGAGGTTGCACTGTTCTGTCTGTACTGCAGTTATATAGGTACATGTGATTACATGTGCTTGATCATTCACGCAGATAGCATTACTCATGTTGTTTGCACTGTTCTGTCTGTACTCCAGTTATATAAGTATGTCATTACATTGACATGATCACTAATACACTCAGCATTACACATGGTGGTTGCACTGTTCTATTTGTACTGCAGCTATGTCATTATATTTACATTGGTCATCATCAGATATTAATGCACACAGAATTACACATGGTGGCTGTTGTGTTCTGTCGGTGGCAATTATATCAATAAATGTCATTAATGAAGATAGCATTACACATGTTGGCTGCACTGTTCTGTCTGTACTGCAATTATATAAGTTAAATGTCATAAATTTTACATTGATCATCATCAGACATTAATGCAGATAGCATTACAGATGTTGGTTGCACTGGTTTGTCTGTACTGCAGTTATATAAGTACATGTCCCTACATTTGCATGATCATCAATGCAGACATCATTACTCATGTTGTTGCACTGTTCTGTCTGTACTCCAATTATATAATACATGTCATTACATTTACATGATCACTAATACACTCATCTTTACACATGGTGATTGCACTGTTCTGTTTGTACTGCAGCTATGTCATTACATTTACATTGGTCATCATCAGATATTAATGCACACAGAATTACACATGGTGGTTGCACCATTCGGTCTGTACTGCAGTTATATAAGCATATGTCATTAATGCAGAATTACACATGGTGGTTGCACTGCTCTGCCAGTACTGCAGTTATATAAGTACATGTCATTCAATTTACATGTTCATTAGTGCAGATAGCATTACAAATGGTGGTTGCACTATTCTGTCTGTACTGCAGTTATATAAGTACATGTCACTGCATTTACTTAATCACTAATGCAGATAACATTACACATGGTGGTTGCACTGTTCTGTCTGTATAGCAGTTATATAAGTACTGTCATTACATTTAAATGACCATTAATGCAGATAACATCACACATGGAGGTTGCACTGTTTTGTCTGTGCTGCAGTTATATAGGTACATGTGATTACATTTGCTTGATCATTAACGCAGATAGCATTACTCATGTTGTTTGCACTGTTCTGTCTGTACTCCAATTATATAAGTATGTCATTACATTTACACGATCACTAATGCACTCAGCATTACACATGGTGGTTGCACTGTTCTGTTTGTACTGCAGCTATGTCATTACATTTACATTGGTCATCATCAGATATTAATGCACACAGAATTACACATGGTGGTTGCACCTTTCTGTCAGTACTGCAGTTATATAAGCACATGTCATTCATGCAGAATTACACATGGTGGTTGCACTGCTCTGCCAGTACTGCAGTTATATAAATACATGTCATTACATTTACATGCTCATTAGTGCAGATAGCATTACAAATGGTGGTTGCACTATTCTGTCTGTACTGCAGTTATATAAGTACGTGTCACTGCATTTACTTAATCACTAATGCAGATAACATTACACATGGTGGTTGCACTGTTCTGTCTGTATAGCAGTTATATAAGTACATGCTATTACATTTACATGGCCATTAATGCAGATAACATCACACATGGAGGTTGCACTGTTCTGTCTGTACTGCAGTTATATAGGTACATGTGATTACATTTGCTTGATCATTAACGCAGATAGCATTACACATGGTGGTTGCACTGTTCTGTCTGTGCTGCAATTATATAGGTACATGTCATTACATTTTCATGATCATTGATGCAGATAGCATTACACCTGGTGGTTGCATTGTTCTGTCTGTACTGCAGTTACATAAGTACATATAATTACATTTACATGATCACGATCACACATTAATGCAGACAGCATTATATAAGGTGGTTGCACCGTTCCATCTGTACTTCAGTTATATAAGTACATGTCATTACATTTACATGATCATTACTGCAGACAGCATTACACAAGGTGGTTGCACCATTCTGTTTGTGCTGCAGTTATATAAGTACATGTCATTACATTTACATGATCATTAATACAGACAGCATTACACAAGGTTGTTGCACTATTCAGTCTGTACTGCAGTTATATAAGTACATGTCATTACTTTTGCATGAGCATTAACGCAGATAGCATTACACATGGTGGTTGCATTGTTCTTTCTGTTTTCTGCAGTTATATAGGTACATGTCATTATATTTACATGATCATTAATGCAAATACCATTACACCTGTTCAATGCACTGTTCTGTTTGAACTGCAGTTATAAAAATACATATCATTATATTTGCATGATCATTAATGCAGACAGCATTACACATGGTGGTTGTAGTGCTCTGTCTGTCACAGTTATATCGATACATGTCATTAATGAAGATACCATTACACATGGTGTTTGCACTGTTCTGTCTGTAATGCAGTTATATAAATACATGTCGTTACATTTACATTGGTCATCACCAGACATAAATGCAGATAGCATTACACATGGTGGTTGCACGGTTGTGTCTGTACTGCAGTTATATAAGTGCATGTCATTACATTTACATGATCATTACTGCAAGCAGCATTACACATGGTGGTTACACTGTTCAGTCAGGTACGCCAATTATGTCAGTACGTCATTACATTAATCCAGACAGCATTATACATGCTGGTTGCACTGTTCTGTCTGTACTCCAATTATATGAGTACGTCATTACATTTACATGATCATTAATACAGGCAGCATTACACATGGTGGTTGCACTGTTCTGTCTGTACTGCAGTTGTATAACTACATGCATTACATTTACATGATCATTAATGCAGACAGCATTACACATGTTGTTTGCACTGTTCTGTCTGTACTCCAATTATAGGAGTACGTCATTACATTTACATGATCATTAATACAGGCAGCATTACACATGGTGTTTGCACTGTTCTGTCTGTACTGCAGTTGTATAAGTACATGTCATTACATTTACATGATCACATCACACATTATTGCAGACAGCATTACACATGGTGGTTGCACTGTTCTGTTTGTACTGCAGCTATGTTATTACATTTACATTGGTCATCATCAGATATTAATGCACACAGAATTACACCTGACTTTGCACTGTTCTGTATGTACTGCAGTCATATAAGCACATGTCATTAATGCAGAATTACACATGTGGATGCACTGCTATGCCAGTACTGCAGTTATGTAAGTACATGTCATTACAGTTACATGCTCATTAAGGGAGATAGCATTACACATGGTTGCACTGTTATGTCTCTACTGCAGTTATATAAGTGCATGTCATTACATTTACATGATCATTAATGCAGATAACATTGCACGTGGTGGTTGCACTATTCTGTCTGTATTGCAGTTATATAGGTACCTGTCATTACATTTACATGATCATTAATGCAGATAGCATTACACATGGTGGTTGTAGTTTTCTATCTGTAACAGTTATATCAATACATGTTATTAATGCAGATAGCATCACAAATGTGGTTGCAATGTTCTGTCTGTACTCCAGTTATATAAGTACATGTCATTATATTTACATGATCATTAATGCAGACAGCATTACACATGGTGGCTGTAGTGTTCTGTCGGTAGCAATTATATCAATAAATGTCATTAATGAAGATAGCATTACACATGGTGGTTGCACTGTTCTGTCTGTACTGCAGTTATATAAGTAAATGTCATTACTTTTACATTGATCATCATCAGACATTAATGCAGATAGCATTACAGATGTTGGTTGCACTGTTTTGTCTGTACTGCAGTTATATAAGTACATGTCACTACATTTGCATGATCATTAATGCAGACATCATTACAGATGGTGGTTGCACTGTTGTGGCTGTACTGCAGTTATATAAATACATGTCATTACATTTACATGATCATTAATGCAGACAGCCTTACTCATGTTGTTTGCACTGTTCTGTCTGTACTCCAATTATATAAGTATGTCATTACATTTACATGATCACTAATACACTCAGCATTACACATGGTGGTTGCACTGTTCTGTTTGTACTGCAGCTATGTTATTACATTTACATTGGTCATCATCAGATATTAATGCACACAGAATTACACATGGTGGTTGCACCATTCGGTCTGTACTGCAGTTACATAAGCACATGTCATTAATGCAGAATTACACATGGTGGTTGCACTGCTCTGCCAGTACTGCAGTTATATAAGTACATGTCATTACATTTACATGCTCATTAGTGCAGATAGCATTAAAAATGGTGGTTGCACTATTCTGTCTGTACTGCAGTTATATAAGTACATGTCACTGCATTTACTTAATCACTAATGCAGATAACATTACACATGGTGGTTGCACTGTTCTGTCTGTATAGCAGTTATATAAGTACATGTCATTACATTTACATGACCATTAATGCAGATAACATCACACATGGAGGTTGCACTGTTCTGTCTGTACTGCAGTTATATAGGTACATGTGATTACATTTGCTTGATCATTAACGCAGATAGCATTACTCATGTTGTTTGCACTGTTCTGTCTGTACTCCAGTTATATAAGTATGTCATTACATTTACATGATCACTAATACACTCAGCATTACATATGGTGGTTGCTCTGTTCTGTTTGTATTGCAGCTATGTCATTACATTTACATTGGTCATCATCAGATATTAATGCACACAGAATTACACATGTTGGATGTAGTGTTCTATCGGTAGCAATTATATCACTAAATGTCATTAATGCAGATAGCATTACACATGGTGGTTGCACTGTTCTGTCTGTACTGCAGTTATATAAGTACATGTCATTACATTTACATGACCATTAATGCAGATAACATCACACATGGAGATTGCACTGTTCTGTATGTACTCCAATTATATAAGTATGTCATTACATTTACATTGGTCATCATCAGATATTAATGCACACAGAATTGCACATGTTGGCTGTAGTGTTCTATCGGTAGCAGTTATATTAATACATGTCATTATTGCAGATAGCATTACACTTGGTGGTTGCACTTTTCTGTCTGTACTGCAGTTATATAAGTACATGTCATTACATTTACGTGATCATTAACACAGATAACATCACACATGGTGTTTGCACTGCTCTGTCTGAACTGCAGTTTTATAAGTACATGTCATTACATTTGCTTGATCATTAACGCAGATAGCATTACTCATGTTGTTTGCACTGTTCTGTCTGTACTCCAATTATATAAGTATGTCATTACATTTACATGATCACTATTACACTCAGCATTACATATGGTGGTTGCACTGTTCTGTTTGTATTGCAGCTATGTCATTACATTTACATTGGTCATCATCAGATATTAATGCACACAGAATTACACATGTTGGCTGTAGTGTTCTGTCGGTAGCAATTATATCAATAAATGTCATTAATGAAGATAGGATTACACATGGTGATTGCACTGTTCTGTCTGTACTGCAGTTATTTAAGTAAATGTCATTACTTTTACATTGCTCATCATCAAACATTAATGTAGATAGCATTACAGATTTTAGTTGCACTGTTTTGTCTGTACTGCAGTTATATAAGTACATGCCACTACATTTGCATGATCAGTAATGCAGATATCGTTACAGATGGTGGTTGCACTGTTGTGTCTATACTTCAGTTATATAAGTACATGCCATTACATTTACATGATCATTAATGCAGACAGCATTACTCATGTTTTTTGCACTGTTCTGTCTGTACTCCAATTATATAAATATGTCATTACATTTACATGATCACTAATGCACTCAGCATTACACATGGTGGTTGCACTGTTCTGTTTGTTTTGCAGCTATGTCATTACATTTACATTAGTCATCATCAGATATTAATGCACACATAATTGCACATGGTGGTTGCACCATTCAGTCTGTACTGCAGTTATATAAGCACATGTCATTAATGCAGAATTACACATGGTGGTTGCACTGCTCTGCCAGTACTGCAGTTATATAAGTACATGTCATTACATTTACATGCTCATTAGTGCAGATAGCATTACAAATGGTGGTTGCACTATTCTGTCTGTACTGCAGTTATATAAGTACATGTCACTGCATTTACTTAATCACTAATGCAGATAACATTACACATGGTGGTTGCACTGTTCTGTCTGTATAGCAGTTATATAAGTACATGTCATTACATTTACATGACCATTAATGCAGATAGCATTACACATGGTGGTTGCACTGTTCTGTCTGCACTGCAGTTATATAAGTACATGTCATTACATTTACATGATCATTAATGCAGATAGCATTACACATGGTGGTTGCACTGTTCTGTCTGTACTGCAGTTATATAAGTACATGTCATTACATTTACATGATCATTAATGCAGATAGCATTACACCTGGTGGTTGCACTGTTCTGTCTGTACTGCAGTTATATAAGTACATGTCATTACATTTACATGATCACCATCACACATTAATGCAGACAGCATTATACATGGTGGTTGCTCCGTTACATCTGTACTGCAGTTATATAAGTACATGTCATTACATTTACATGATCACCATCACACATTAATGCAGACAGCATTACACATGGTGGTTGCACTGTTCTGTCTGTGCTGCAGTTATATAAGTACATGTCATTACATTTACATGATCATTAATGCAGACAGCATTACACATGGTGGTTGCACTGTTCTGTCTGTACTGCAGTTATATAAGTACATGTCATTACATTTACATGATCATTAATGCAGCTAGCATTACACATGGTGGTTGCACTGTTCTTTCTGTTTTCTGCAGTTATATAGGTACATGTCATTATATTTTCATGATCATTAATGCAAATGCAATTACACCTGTTGCGTGCACTGTTCTGTTTAAACTGCAGTTATATAAGTACATGTCATTACATTTACATGATCATTAATGCAGATAACATTACACATGGTGTTTGCACTGTTCTGTCTGTACTGCAGTTATATAAGTACATGTCATTACATTTACATTGGTCATCATCAGACATTAATGCAGATAGCATTACACATGGTGGTTGCACTGTTCTGTCTGTACTGCAGTTATATAAGTACATGTCATTACATTTACATGATCATTAATGCAGACAGCATTACACATGGTGGTTACACTGTTCAGTCAGGTACGCCAATTATGTTAGTACGTCATTGCATTAATGCAGACGGCATTATACATGCTGGTTGCACTGTTCTGTCTGTACTGCTGTTGTATACCTACATGTCATTGCATTTACATGATCACCCTCACACATTAATGCAGACAACATTACACTTGGTGGTTGACCTGTTTGGTCTGTACTGCAGCAATGTCATTATGTTTACATTGGTCATCATCAGTTATTAATGCACACATAATTACACATGGTAGTTGTACCGTTCTGTCTATACTGCAGTTTTATAAGCACATGTCATTATTGCAGAATTACACATGGTGGTTGCACTGCTCTGCCAGTACTGCAGTTATATAAACATGTCATTACATTTACATGCTCATTAGAGCAGATAGCATTACAAATGGTGGTTGCACTAGTCTGTCTGTACTGCAGTTATATAAGTACAATTCACTGCATTTACTTGATAATTACTGCATACAGCATTACACATGGTGGTTTCACTGTTCGATCTGTATTGCAGTTATATAAGTACATGTCATTACATTTACATGATCATTAATGCAGATAGCATTACACATGGTGGTTGCACTGTTCTGTCTGTACTGCAGTTATATAAGTACATGTCATTACATTTTCATGATCATTGATGCAGATAGCATTACACCTGATGGTTGCACTGTTCTGTCTGTACTGCAGTTATATAAGTACATGTCATTACATTTACATGATCACCATCACACATTAATGCAGACAGCATTACACATGGTGGTTGCACTGTTCTGTCTGTACTGCAGTTATATAAGTACGTCATTACATTTACATGATCATTAATGCAGATAGCATTACACATGGTGGTTGCACTGTTCTGTCTGTACTGCAGTTATATAAGTATATGTCATTACATTTGTATGAGCATTAATGCAGATAGCATTTACATGGTGGTTGCACTGTTCTGTCTGTTTTCTGCAGTTATATAGGTACATTTCACTGCATTTACTTGATCATTAATGCAAATACCATTACACTTGTTGAATGCACTGTTCTGTTTGAACTGCAGTTATATAATTACATGCTATTACATTTACATGATCATTAATGCAGACAGCATTATATATGGTGGTTGTAGTGTTCTGTCGGTCGCAGTTATATCAATACATGTCATTAATGAAGATAGCATTACAAATGGTGTTTGCACTGTTCTGTCTGTCCTGCGGTTATATAAGTACATGTTGTTACATTTACATTGGTCATCATCAGACATAAATGCAGATAGCATTACACATGCTGATTGCACTGTTGTGTCTGTACTGCAGTTATATAAGTGCATGTCATTACATTTACATGATCATTAATGCAAATAGCATTACACATGGTGGTTGCACTGTTCTGTCAGTACTCCAATTATGTCAGTACATCATTAAATTTACATGATCATTAATGCAGACAGCATTATACCTGCTGGTTGCACTGTTCTGTCTGTACTGCAGTTGTATAACTATATGTCATTACTGTTACATGATCACCCTCACACATTAATGCAGACAACATTACACATGCTGGTTGAACTGTTCGGTCTGTACTGCAGCTATGTCATTACATTTACATTGGTCATCATCAGATATTACTGCACACATAATTACACATGGTGGTTGCACCATTTGGTCTGTACTGCAGTTATATAAGCACATGTCATTAATGTAGAATTACACATGGTGGTTGCACTCCTCTGCCAGTAGTGCAGTTATATAACTATATGTAATTACATTTACATGATCATGATCACACATTAATGCAGACAACATTACACATGGGGATATCACCAATCTGTCTGTACTGCAGTTATATAAGTACATGTCATTACATTTACATGATCATTAATGCAGACTGCATTACACATTCTGGTTGCACTGTTCTGTCTGTACTGCAGTTATATAAATACATGCCATTACATTTGCATGAGCGTTAATGCAGATAGCATTGCACATGGTGGTTGCACTGTTCTGTCTGTTTTCTGCAGTTATATAGGTACATGTCAATATAGTTACATGATCATTAATGTAAATACCATTACACCTGTTGAATGCACTGTTCTGTTATATCAATACATGTCATTAATGAAGATAGCATTACACATGGTGGTTGCACTGTTCTGTCCTTACTGCAGTTATATAAGTACATGTAATTTCATTTACATTGGTCATCATCAGACATTAATGCAGATAGCATTACACATGGTGGTTGCACTATTCTGTCTGTACTCCAGTTATATAAGTACATGTCATTACATTTACATGATCATTAATGCCGACAGGATTACACATGGAGGTTGCACTGTTCTGTCTGTACTGCAGTTACATATCTACATAGGTTCATAAGTAGGTACTAGGCTATTGGCACTAGGGCCTATATATCCCTAGTCAAATGGAATCCTGGCATTTGCCAACCAAGAAAATTATTTTCCTGTGCCCCTTTCAAGCAGAGCCACAGAAATAATCCCTGGGGTGAATTTACTATCTCCCATCCAATCATCAAGATTATTCTTGAAGAGTGCTAATGAAGAGCTTTGTTTGATATAGACAGGTAGTTTGTTCTACAGTATGGGACGTCTCTGGGACAGGAACCTTACCATTCCAGCATGTTCTGTTTATTGTGATGAGAAGGTTTAGGTCCCTAGAGCATGTAGCTTGGAGTGGTTGGGATTTCTTTACGTGGAGCATGTCCAACAGCTCTGGGTTTGACATAGCTTTGAATGTTAGGCAGAGATTGTCTCTGAGTAGGCGATATGTGACAGAGTAAAGCTGGAGTTTTTTGAGACTGTCTGCGTAGGGCATCTGTTTGAGGCCAGTAATCCTCTTTGTGAGGTATGTCTGTGGCCTTTCCAGTTGTAGATGTCTTGTGAGTTAAATACCAAAAGGGGTGTTTTACTCTATAATGGGTCTAATGAGTGATGAGTAGAGTGGAACAATGACCTCTTTTTTCCTGGATGAGAAACCTTTTGTGATGAGGTGTGCCACGTAGAAGGTTTTCTTGACTACTGTGTTGATGTGACTATCAAAGGAGAAACTGCTGTCCACCTGTGTCCCAAGGTCTCTTATCCCTCTTTTGGTGTTAAGTAGACTACCGCCTATGTGGTTGTTCATGGATACAGAGTTTTTACCAAAAGGGATGACAGTGCACTTTTTGGCATTGAGCTTGAGGCCATGGCTTTGACACCAAGCATCTGTCTCAGTGAGGCCCTTTTGTAGGATGCCCACATCGTTAGGAGTTTTGATTATGGCTCCTAGTTTGCAGTCATTTGCAAACTTTCTTAGTCAAAGACCTTCTGTGTTAGCCTGTACTTTAGAGAAATAGATTTCATACAGGAGAGGACCTAGGACTGAACCCTGTGGTACTCCAATTGTCACTGGTCTGAAGTTGGATTTAGAGTCTGCTACTTTCACAGTGCGGGTTCTGTCAGTGAGCCAGTTGGCAACCCATCTTGTGACATAGGGAGTTATACCTAGTTTAGTGAGTTTTTCTATAATTCCAGAGTGGGGCATGGTGTTGAAAGCCTTGGCAAGATCTAGATAGGCTGTGTGAACCCCCTTACTCTCATCTACGGCTTTGCTGACCGCTTCAAAGAACTCTGTCAGGTTTAGGAGATATGATCTGTTTTTTACAAACCTGAACTGGGTAGGGTCCAGAGTTTGGAGATTACCAATGTCATTGTTTATAAGTTCCATGAAGACATGCTCCATAGCCTTGCAGACCAGGCTCGTCATGCTAACAGGGCAGTAGTTCTCAGGGTCCAT
>NC_056740.1:471490103-471586735 GCF_019279795.1 Protopterus annectens | reverse complement strand
GTCATTCTATTAACTTTAGTGTTTGTAAAGTGCATTATAATGCTATGCCCGTCATTCTATTAACTTTGGGTTTGTAAAGTGCATTAGAATGCTATACCTGTCATTGTATTAACTTTAGTTTTTGCAAAGGGCATTAGAATGCCATACCTGTCATTCTATTAACTTTAGTGTTTGTAAACTTTTCTATAGCTTGTGTGTTGTTAACTCAAGGTTCCCTTAATTTGACTTAATAGCAACAGCCTGCATTTAAAGTGGAACCTGTGTGTTGACAGACAGCCTTACAAGACTATCTGCAAATATATGGAGCTGAGTATATTTTTCTTATTATTCTGTATTATAGAGCTAAATTGTTGCTTAGATAGCTGTTGTCTTACTGTTCTGCAAATATACAGAAATCAGTATATATTTTTTTGGTTTTATAATTTGCACTCTGATTCCTCACATCTCTGTTGAAACTGTCTTCCCCACCCCCCCACCCTCATTTTGGTTTCTATAGCTTGTGTGTTGTTAACTCAAGCTTCCCTTAATTTGACTTAATAGCTGCAGCCTGCATTTAAAGTGGATCCTGTGTGTTGAGAGACAGCCTTACAAGACTATCTGCAAATATATAGAGCTGAGCATATTTTTCTGTATTATTCTGTATTATACAGCTAAATTGTTACTTAGATATCTGTTGTCTTACTGTTCTGCAAATATACAGAGATCAGTATATATTTTTTTGGTTTTCTAATTTGCACTCTGATTCCTCACATCTCTGTTGAAACTTTTCCCCACCCCCCTCTCCCTGTTCTTGGTTGTAGTTTAAATTTGGTGGCTTTTGCAGTGCCCACCCCACTGTAGATTTGATTTAGGACACTCCCCCAGTCCCATCTCTTTACCACTTTCTACCTAATAAACCCTTTCTGCACTTGCTTTTAGTCCTTTTTGAATTTAATTACATTTTTTTCAAACTGTGTGTGGACTAATATTGCTACATACTCAAGTGTGCCAGCTTGCACTGCATGTGAATTGTTTTTACTACTGTTTTTGCTACTTTTCTGAAAAAAAAAATTGTAAGCCTATTTCCTACCTTTCCTGTAATTAGTGTTCCAGGTACAGATTTGCTGTATCCAGGACTATTTGTAAGATTCTGAGCCCCCACCCATGCCTTTCTGTGTTGGAGGGAAGCCTTCTAGCTTATCAGTGGGAGTGGTAAGCACTAGGTAACCTGTCTACCACATAAGTAGTGGTTATGGCCCAGAATTTGTAGTTAGTGGCCATTTGGGCGGTCTTCCATCTCTCTCAACTTTCTGATTTGAAGGCCTGCATTTGCACTTGATTCTGTCCTGTAACGCCTGGCCCCGTCTCATTTGCTCACTCAAAAAAAAAAAAAAAAATCATCTGCTTTTACTGTATTTGTGTTTCTTCCTACTTTATTTTTCTTTTGCGTAATCATAAAAGTACTCAATTGTATTTATTACTGCTTGGTGTAACTCATTTTAAGCCTTTTAGTTTAAGCACTTGGGCTTCAGACCAGTTGTTTTACATTAAGAAGGTTTGTGGTCTGCACTGTAGTGGCAGAACAGGTAGCTTACATCCTTCTAAGTTGGGAACTGCTGATTGAGGGCTCAGTGTCTATTATTCTAAAAGTGTATTAATTCTGGTTTAAGAACTTGGGCTTCAGGCCAGTTATTTTACATTAAAAGGGTTCTTGGTCTACACTTATGTGGGAGGAGAGGCTGGACTCTGCCCTTCTGAGCTGGGAATTTCTGGTTAAAGGCTTATAGTGCCTGCATATTTGAACTGCTTCTTACTGAAATTGGTACACCCTGTTTGCTGTAGCATAGACTAGATCCAGGCCTGCTGAATCTAGCTTTGTTTGAATAACTTGAGCACTAATCCAGGCATTCTTTAAAGTATTAAATTGTATTTATTACTGCTTAGTAGTAACTTGATTAAAGTGTAGCTATCATTCTAAGTCTTTTGGATTAAGCACTTGGGCTTCAGACCAGTTGATTTACATTAGGAAGGTTTGTGGCCTGTACTGTGGTGGCAGGACAGGTAGCTTACATCCTTCTAAGTTGGGAACTGCTGACTGAGGGCTCAGTGTCTATTATTCTAAAAGTGTATTAATTCTGGTTTAAGCACTTGGGCTTCAGGCCAGTTGTTTTACATTAAGAAGGTGTGTGGTCTGTACTGTAGTGGCAGAACAGGTAGCTTACATCCTTCTAAGTTGGGAACTGCTGATTGAGGTCTCAGTGTCTGTTATTCTAAAAGTGTATTAATTCTGGTTTAAGCACTTGGGCTTCAGACCAGTTATTTTACATTAAAAGTGTTCGTGGTCTGCACTCTTGTGGGAGGAGAGGCTGGACTCTGACCTTCTGAGCTGGGAATTTCTGGTTAAAGGCTTATAGTGCCTGCATATTTGAACTGTTTCCGACTTAAATTGGTACACCTTGTTTGCTGTAGCATAGACTAGATCCAGGCCTGCTGAATCTAGCTTTGTTTGTATTCTTGTTGTTTGTTTGCTTGTTATTTCCCTGAAACACTAATTCCACCTAAAACGTGGCTTTTCAGCGCTTCTGTGGATCCCTAGTGATATCTGCATTGCTTACTGTACTTATTTCCTTGTTTCACTTGAAAGAAAGTTACTGATTGTTGTTTTTGCATTTAAATTACCTGTAACACATTGCATTTAAGTTACCTGGCACTTGCTCACTAAAACAATTATATAAGTCAGCACTAAAAAATTAAAATCACTACACCCTCACAAACTCCCCTTGAGTACCTTGCTCCCTATTGGCCCTTTTTTCAATTATAAAGGAATTCCCAATACTATTCTAGCATGTCCAAAGGTCAGTTGTCAATCTCCTCTCTGGTCCAGCTGGTGAATCTGGGAATCTTGAGGCAATGTTACAACTGCCTCATGTACACAGACAACCCTCTCCTCCTCCCAACAAATTCCAAATTCCAACACATGTGAGAGATGCAACCATATAGCCATACTGGAGGCTAAACTCTCTCAACTCAATACTGGTGAAACCAGTCAGGAGGAGAAGGAAACCACACTCACTAAAATTCCAGTCACACATAGACCTACCATGACAGCAAACCAAACACATAAACACACAAAAACATACTCGGAGGCTCTAAATAAAAATCTGCCTAAGCAGCAGAGACCTCCAAAGCAGACACCCAAGCAACCGCTACCCCAAAACAAAACACGTGCAACACATAGCTCACAAAGCCAGTGTGCCAAACAGTCACAGCCCTTAAGATTAAACAACACACCTGATACACTTGTAATAGGTGACTCTGTCGTCAGGCTCACTGACATCCCGCTCACCAGGCTAAACAAGGAGAAGGTCACGGTGAGCTGCCTGTTGGGCGCTAGGATCCGACACATAACACAAGCACTCAGGTCACTCTAAGGCAAGTACAAATATGACTCAGTCATTGTCCATGCTGGTGTTATGTGTACCTCCCTGGACTCCATGAAAAGAGACATAGAGGAGCTCTCTGAGCATGTAGCCCAGGCTGGTATGACCCTGACCTTGAGTAGCATCTTACCCTCACCAAGAATGATGCCACAATATGAAGACAAGATGATCAATTTCAACAATTGGCTTAAGTATTGGTGTCATTCAAAGGGGATCCAATGCCTGTCAGACTGGGATGACATGCTCGACAAGCCACGATGCTTCACTAGGGACAGCTTGCACCTGTCACCCCTGGGCTTTCGGATATTGGCAAAGGCTCTTGCTACCCCCATAGTGCATTTTTTAGGCAAGGCTCAAAAGACAAACCCAGCTCCATAGGTATCACAAGGGATAAGAAACTAAGAGTAATGCTACTCAATGCCAGAAGTCAAGATGCATGCACTCGAAACTCTCCTTAGCATGGAGAGCATCGATATCTGTGCAGTAACAGAAACTTGGTTCAAGGCTCCCGAGAGCACCCCAGCACTACCAGGTTATACCTCATACCACGCTTTTCGGCCCCAAAACTTGGACCGAACCACAAAAGGAGGGGGAGTATCAATAGTTGTCAAAGATATCCACACCTCCAGGTTGGTGGCACAGCACGAAGCATCAGTGACTATCCATGTGCAACTAACAGTGGGTAAAACTGCCTTCCAGTTTATAGCCTGCTACAGACCACCCTCCCTAACCCAGGAACCCCACTCGGCCTTCCTGAGAACACTGAAAAATATGAAGGTCTCTCCAAACACCATTATATTGGGCGACTTCAACTACCCAAACATAGACTGGGAGCATTACTCTAGCTCCAACACCCTAGCCTAAAGGTTCCTAAAATTTATAAACTCAAATGCTATGGAACAACTTGTTGCCACTCCCACAAGAGGTGAAAACATACTGGACCTGATCATCACATGGGGACTCTATGCTCCAGACCAGAAATGTATCCCTCACTGGTAAGATCAGACCATAAACTAATCTCACTGGATATTCACATCCCAACCCCACCACCTGTCCATGAAACCACAGTGAAAAACTTCTCTAAAGCAAATTTCACACTCCTCAAAACCAAGGTGGAGTCCTTCAAAGCCCCCAGGCCTGTAGAAAATATGGCCCAGACTGCAGAATCCTTTATAAACACATTCTAAAGGCAGACATCCTGTCTGGTGAACCCCAGCTATAAACAAACTATACAATAGAAGGAGGAAGCTACTACATAATAGAGCAAAATCCCAAAATGGGAAGGCATCTCTGATCAGTATTAGCAAAAAACTACGGGCACTCATAAAATCATCTAAGGCCAGCTTCGAGAGAAAAATTGCAGAGGACACTAAGGATAATCACAAGGCTTTCTTTAGTTATGTTAGAAACCTGGGTGGGAATTCCCAGATATGCTCAGAATTAGTCCAAAATGACAAAAAATACACCAAACCCACAGACATTGCCAACATCCTAGCTGACAGGTTCAGCGCAAACATCTCCCCCCCTCCCCACCAAAAGGGCAAATATCTATCCCAGCAGAGTGTTTCCCCGCTGACATCTCAGATGCTCAGGTAAGAGCCGCCCTCTCCAAAGCAAAAAACACAGCATCAGTGGGACCAGACGGTGCCCCGGGCTGCGTCCTACATGAACTCCAAGAAGAGCTAAATCCAAACATAAAATTACTGTTCAATCTCAGCCTTACTACAGGATATGTACCCAAAGAGTGGCATACAGCAACAGTGGTCCCTCTCCACAAAGGTGGTGCCACAACAGATCCTGGAAACTATCGCCCCATAAGCCTGACTAGCTTGGTCTGCAAAGCTATGGAAAGGATCATCATGGACCTCATAAATAAAGATATTGGGGACCTACAGACACTGGATCCTACCCATTTTGGCTTTGTTCGGCTTTGTTAAGGGAAGATCCTGCCTCTTAAACCTGGTTGATTTCTTTGAAACAGTCACCAAGGCCATTGATGTGGGGAAGGTGGTCCACACAGCCTACCTGCTCCTCACAAAAGCCTTCGATACAATACCCCACTCGGGCATTATAGATAAGCTCACCAGCTTAAATAT
This sequence comes from Protopterus annectens, assembly GCF_019279795.1. NCBI lineage: Eukaryota > Metazoa > Chordata > Ceratodontiformes > Protopteridae > Protopterus > Protopterus annectens. The sequence goes on along the minus strand of NC_056740.1, from coordinate 471,581,220 downwards.
AAACCCCTATGTCACTAGATGGGTTGCAAACTGGCTCAAGGATAGAACCCACATGGTTAGAATTGCTGGAGCAATGCCAGACTCCAAACCAGTTACAAGTGGCGTCCCACAAGGCTCTGTCCTGGGATCTCTCTTGTTCGGTATATATTTCTCAGAGGTACAGGCCAACACGGAAGGACTGTGGCTGACCAAGTTTGCAGATGACTGCAAACTGGGCGCCATAATTGACTCTCCAGCTGACACAAGCATCCTCCAAAAGGGCCTCATAGAAACAGACAACTGGTGCCAGAGCCATGGCCTCAAGCTAAATGCCAAAAGTGTATAGTCATCCCCTTTGGCAAAAACAAAGTGCCCACAAATTACCACATAGGTGGTAATCCATTAAGTACAGAAGAAGTAATTAGGGATCTGGGGACCCAAGTTGATATCAAGCTCTCATTTGACAACCGCATGGCCAAAGTGGTTAGAAAAACATTTTATATAGCCCACCTAATCATGAAGGGATTCACATCTAGATCAGGGGAGGTCATCATGCCTCTTTACTCATCCCTCACCAGGCCCATAATTGAGTACAATGCCCCTTTTGGGATGTACCTTACCAGACACCTGCAGCAACTGGAAAGACCTCAAAAGTACCTCACCAAGAGGATCAAAGGGCTCAAACAGATGCCATATGCTTCCCGGTTAAAGAAACTCCAGCTCTACTCGGTGGCATACCACCTGCTCATAGGCGATCTGTGCCTGACGTATAAAGCCATGTCCAACTCGGAATTAATGGACATGCTGCACCTCAGAAAATCCAAATCCCATCGAGCTACGTGCTCGAGAGACTTAAACCTCAGCACTGAAATAAATAGGACATGCTGGAGGGACAGATTCATAACCCAGAGGCTCCCTTCACTCTGGAATAAAATCCCAGTCCAGGTTAGGCAGAGTCCCTCATTGACTCTCTTCAATAGGAATCTTGATGAGTGGATGGGAGATCATAGGTTTACCCCGGGTATCACTTCTATATCACTGTTAGACAGAGGCACAGTATACTAACCTCAAAAAAGGGCATAGCAAAATTAATTTAAAATGGGTGACGAAAGCCAAACACTCTGGCTAGGCTTATAAATGCCCTAGGGCAGACAGCCTAGTATGAACCTCTGAACCTATGAACCTATAAAGTGCATTATAATGCTATAACTGTCATTTTATTAACTTTAGTGTTTGTAAAGTGCATTAGAATGCTATACCTGTCAATATATTACCTTTTTTAAGTGCCTCCAACTTATATTTAAAACCAGTACTTTTGGTGTTGCTAGTTTAGAGGTTCATAGATTAGTACTAGGCTAAGTGCTCCAGTGGGAAATTTTAAGCTGAGCCAATTACCCCATGTGGGAATCAAGCCGTGCAGTTTGTGTCTTTAAGGTAAGCACCTTAACAATTATACCAGCCTCCCAACCAGAGTGGTCATGCAGTTTTGTTCTGAAGCCTCTCCCCACATGGACACATTCCCATTCCTTTCAATGGTGACTGATTTTAGAGTCTGCTCCTCATGTTACCTCTTATAAGTGCCCTGTCCCTCAGGACTCATGCTGCTGTAACCATTGAATAATGCCAAAGATGAAGGTTTTATACTTCTTGATATGTAAATCCCCCTTGCTCTAACAACTGATCAGTTAGTGAGTTAACGCTGTTGCTCTACCTGTCGCTCTGTCAAAGGTGCAGGGTTAGAAAACATTTCCCCTACTTTACTTTACTTTTTTAAATAAAACATTTAGGCAATATTTTATTGTAGCCTTAGATCATGTGTTGGTGCAGAGGATTAATATTCTCTGTATGAGAGATGAGGGCACAAGGTTTGACTCTTTTTAAGTGACTTTTAGTGCACATTGGGCATGCTTTATAGAGTATTCCTGGTATCTACTCTTCCCTTTTACCATGTCTCTGGCTCTGCAAAACATTGTTCTTTAATTTTTTTAAGTGCATTTAAGGAATGCTGAAAATAGTTATCCCTGGTGTTCTCTGTTTCCCGAGTGCTGTAGAATTTGCTTGTTAGTTTAGAGAAGAGAAGAGATATGAGTGCTCCCCCCATATATTCATGAAAACACACATACACAACCCGCCTCACCCACCATTACAGTCATGGACACAGTCACCTATTCATAGGTTCATAGGTGTGCACTAGGCTAATGGCCCTGGAGCCTTTACAAGTCAAGCCCATTCACTCAAACAAACCTACTCTACCTCCTAACTAAGCTTCCTGCTGTGACCTCCCAGGTTGACATGTACTCGCACATGCAGTCCCATGCATTCATTCATACATCGACATCCCAACATCTCATGTTGACTAACTCCTCCCCCAGCACATACCTCTAACATGATAGATGAACATGACCATTTGGCTGTCTGCATACATGTCTGTGCGAATGGCTAATTAACATAGGCCATTCCTCAAGAATGCCTTATTAGCATTTGCGGTCAGCTATAGAAACAGTCCACTGTATAGCTGCACCTCTTTGTGGCAGGGCTGTCTCTTAACAGGAGATGATTGTTGGCAACCTTTCTTAATTCTATGCAACGTCCTTCATCAATGTAAAAAACATATGAAGAAGTAATTTATTATGATGAAAGGACTTGTGTAATAACATTTTACAAAGAAAGAATAGCCCCATGATTTTTTTTAATGTAGAAGTGCTGAATAATCTAAGAAATCTAAGAACATATGCATAAACCATAAAAGAGAAGTTTCAGACTGCCTCCAATCCAGTTTAGGATTGCACGTATGACTTAAGCACAGCATTCCTCACCCAGCATTAAGTTAATTTGTCCTGACTGTTAACTAGTTGCAGATTTGTGGGGGCATTCCACTAACTGGGTTCTTTTGACAAATCAATTAAAGACTATAAAGCAAAGAGTACAGGTAGGATAAATTATCTCAGTGGGGCAACAAAATCTACTGCCTTTTGTAGCTTCTTAAGGCAAAATAAGCAGCATAAAGCATGATGACTATCTGCTAACAAAAGGCAGGTTTAAATAATGCCTCATCAGACTGTTCCAAGGTGAAAGGTAAAGCGTTACAAAACGCCTACTGAAATTCTGATGGCCATAAATGTAACTCTCAGAAGTACAAAGGTATAGGGAATTATGGCAAATAAATACTAAGCTTGAGTATATAGGATTTCAGAGCAGGGTTCCTCCTCACTGAATAATTTAGACGTACAACAGTAAGTTTTGTATTTTCCTGTTTTTCTTAGAATTGCAGTTTATTTGTCAAAATGTTAGAACTGATAGTATTTGATCTCACACCTTCACCAGAGGACCTGGATTGTATTCTTTTGTTTAGTAAGAATACAACTACTAAAAGTGAGGCTAATCATTTCTTAAGTGAGTATTGACCTAGCGGCTAGCTGCATACAATAAGTTGATGGATTTCTAAGAGAAAAAATGCAGTTTATCATATTTTAATGCAAACCATGTTTATACATTAAAACAGTTTAATTAGAATGATTGCATGCATGAATAACTGAGCAAATGTATCTAGAAACTTAAATTTATCATTCCCTAGAGTATGACATGAAACTAGGGTGGCCATGGTGGTGCAGCGGTTAGGGTTGCCACCTCCCAGCAAGAGGATCTCTGTTTCAATCCTCAGCTGAGGTGCCTTCTGTGTGGGTCTGCATGTTCTCCCTGTGGTCGTGTGCATTTCCTCCAGGTACTCTGGTTTCCTCCCAAAGACATGCTGTAGGTGGATTGGGCACTCTAAATTGGCCATAGGTGTGAGTGTGTGTGCATGTTTGTGCCTTCTGTGGAAGGCTGGGCACTGGGCTGGCAACTCAACACTGTAAAACTCCACTGTCAATCATGAGCGGACAGGTGGTCCACTGTGGTGACCCCTAACTGGGAAGAGTATGACATGAAGTTCCATGATTTTATCAGCGTTTTACCTATGACATTCTTAAAAAGTTAACTCTAACTGAACAATTTTCATCTCAAGGTCACATTTTATGCAGAAAACTGTAGAAAAAAGTGAGGAAGACCGAATCGTTTTCTATTTACGATGCAAATCTAATCTAATATTCTGTCTAAAATGGAAGGTAATGAAACGAAAGCAGAACATGCACAGATTCTTTAAATAAGCTCATAAGAAACTTGTTTTGTTGTTAATTTAAAACTCAAATAAGCACTTCTGTTCTTACCACCTGAAGAACCAAGTATGAAGAAGATCTCTGATTTGTAAGAGGAAAGGTACCCACTCAAGTTTTTAACTTAACAGTAGTATTTTGTGTGTGATTGTTTAGAACAAGTATTCCTTCATGTTGTTTTTATTGGATAGATAAAGCCTAAGTCTTAGGTTTGAAAGGATTCTACTATAAAATGGCAAAAATGTAAGCATTAGACATGCTGAAAATTAATGGCCAAAATACAGGAGGATGACAAAGTTAAATGCAAGCCTACGTCACCCCTCATTGTGGAACACAAGCCGTTTATAGCCCTGAATGTATATGTGTGTATGTGTGTGTGTGTGTGTGTGTGTGTGTGTGTGTGTGTGTGTGTGTGTGTGTGTATATATATATATATATATATATATATATATAACGACTCAGAAGATCGACAAGTCAGAAAACGACACTGGGAAAGCGGACTAGGGAAGGGATAAGTATAGTGACAGGCGTTAGGGTCGTGAGTAAGGGCAGTGTCGCGATGTTGGCGGTCTGTAGGGATAGGGGTGGGATAAGTGAGTTAAGGTTAAGTTAGGGTAAGAGTCGTAAAAGTAAAAGTGTCTTGATGTTGGCCGGTCTGTAGGGACAGGGTGGGATAAGTGAGTTTAGGTTAGAGGCGCGGTTAGGTAAGGGTGCAAGTAAGTAAGTGTCTGCGATGTTGGCGGTCTGTAGGGATAAAGGTGGGATAAGTGAGTTAGAGTTAGGGGGCGGGTTAGGGTAAAAAGTGCAGTAGTGATATTTTTGGGTTAGGGGTGGGTTAAGTGAGTTAGTGTTAGGCGTAGGGTTAGGTGAGTGTGCTGATAGTGCGGACCTTAGGGTTAGGGTTTTAGTTAGGGTTGTAGATAGTTGTGTATGTAGGGTTAGTGTTGGTTTGTAAGGATTTTGGTGTGCTTGTGTTGTGTGTGTGGGTTTTGGACAGGGATTTGTTTTGTTTGTTGTTATGATGTGTAGTATGAGGGTGTCGTGTTTGTGAGCTGTCGATGATTTGGTGTATAAGTTATATATCGGTGTTGTGAAGTGTCGATCTAGTCAGGTAGATCCATATATATAGTCGAGTCGAATGATCATATCATTCACCCACATCTATGAAAAGCCACATTGCTGAATTCCAATATGTTGAAATACATCCCGAATTTAACTTAGGAACAAGTGTTAACCTGGGTTGAGATGGGGTGAGATTTGTACTTTGGCAATATCGGAGTTCAACATTGGAGATAGCAGCGAGATTTGTACTTTGGCAGTATCGGAGTTCGACATTGTCACCATTTGACTTCCAATCCCACTGGCAGTGATTTGTTATGGAAAGCACTAATTTGCATTGTATTTCACATTGTATCATACTTCAGACAACTGATGCTCAGTGAACTGCACTTCAGCCACTTGCAGTAATACCATCTGGAACTTTTGTTTCGATTTTGTAAAAAGAAAGGTTCAAAAACAGAGTTTCACATCCTGAGTACACCCTTCATTTTATTCCACTGTCATAGGTTAGTACTAGTCAGTTATCTCTTGTGAGACTCAAACCCTGCATCTTGCGTTGGTAAGGCAAACACCTTAACCATTAGGCCACCCTCCCAAAGCCTGATGCCCTCATCCAACATCTATCTCCTTTAATCACACCAAGGTCTGCTAAGAGATTCCCCAATCTAATTTGAAACAAGATCACTAGATATTTGCTGAACATTTTAAGTGGCTTCTATTTTCTTTTTACCACAGGTTCATTCATAGCATGTACTACCCACAATTAGCTTACAAAGGTAGAATAAATCTGAAAAATATTTTGCATCACCCCTTAGGCTCTATATTATAATAACGAAAAATTAATACCTCAAACATTGAAACTGAGAAGAAATATACAAAAAGTGAAAATCATGAATGATGGAAACTTCAAACCACATATCATTAAATAGTGTAATACTGAAAATAGATAGTGCAGAATACATTAATGCATAAAACAAATACACAACCCAAATATTCTGCACTACTTACCTTTCATGTTATGCTATTCAGTGATATGTGATTCGACATTATAATTTGTTCATCACTTTTATGTTTCATTAATTTTGTCCCGTATAATTGATGTTCTAATGTTTGAGGTACTGATGTTTCATCGTTAATCTACAGACCCATATATATATATATATATATATATATATATATATATATATATATATATATATATATATATATGGATCTACTTCACATGGCTGAAAACTCAAAATACTGAATTTCATTTGACTGAGACCACAATACCTAATTGTCAAAATACTGAAAACTCCCTTGACTGAATCTCATTATAATGAAAGCTTAAAATCCTGAATTTCAAAATCCTGAATTTTAAGACATAGACATGCACATTTACAACACCAACCACTAACTCTGTCCAAAATTTAAAAACTACTTACTTACCCTCTTAACAGAAACCGGACAATATAAAACCAAACTAGGTGGAGGGCTACACCCTCCACCCCCAATGTGGGGGGCTGTGCCCCCACATCCCCCTAATTATTCATACTGACTCCAGGATTGTACTACAATTAGGAAAAGGGCATATACCTTTTACTTACCTTACAGTACTGTGCACATTGCCACTACTGCCTGGAGCACATGAAACATATTCCATATTACTTTAGATATTTCCTATAAAAATGTAAAGAGACATACCCACATTTAGAAACACTACAGCACTACTTTCAACTCTAATATCAGTATTCAAACAGTCGGCACTTTAAGTTAAAATAATGTTTTTTATCATAAACAAGTCACAGGTGAAGGGAAACACGCTTCATGGCTACGGCTTAAAATTCAATATTTTGAAAATCAGCATTGTAAGCTTTTAGTACAATGACACAGTCAAATGACTTTTCATTATTTTGAAAATTAGGTATTGTGGTCTCAGTCAAATGGAATTAAATATTTTGAGTTTTCAGCCATATGAAGTAGACCTATATAGCTATGTTATATGGGTTGGAGACAGTGACATTGACAAAAAGGAAAAAGTTAGAGCTGGATGTGGCAGAGTTAAAGATGTTAAGATTTGCACTGGGTGTGACAAGTGTGGACAGGATTAGGAATAAGTAGATTAGAAGGTCGGCCCAGGTTGGAAGGTATGGAGACAAAGCCAGAGAGGCAAGATTACGTTGGTTTGGACATGTGATGAGGAGGGAAGCTAAGTATATTGGGAAAAAAGATCCTAAGGATGAAGCTACCAGGTAACAGGAAAAGATGTAGGCCTAAGATAAGGTTTATGGATGCGGTGAGAGAGGACATGCAGGTGGTTGGCGTGATAGAGCAAGATGCAGAGGACAGGAAGAAATGGAAACAGAGGATCCGCTGTAGTGACCCTTAACAGGAACAGCCAAAAGAAGATGATGATTGATATACATATATATATATATATATATATATATTTTTTTTTAACTATGTATGCATGTGTACATATGTATATCTACTATAACTATATCTATATATTTAAACAATAGCTCACTGGTGGGTGTGAGTATATTGAGGATTTACCTATGGTTGGTATAGTTTGATCACAAAGGCAAAGCCTGAGGTAGTTAAGCAAACCCATCCATGAGTAAATCCACATATACTCACACCCATGAGTCAGTTATTGATATTATACAATGACACTTTGTGGTGTTCCTCTGCATTGTTTCTGCATTGTAAATCCTCATATATTCACACCCATGAGTTAGTTATTTATATTATACAATGACACTTTGCGGTATTCCTCTGAATTGTTTCTGCATTGTAAATCCTCATATACTGACACCCATGAGTCAGTTATTGATATTATACAATGACACTGTGTGGTATTCCTCTGCATTGTTTCTGCATTGTAAATCCTCATATACTCACACCCATGAGTCAGTTATTGATATTATACAATGACACTTTGTGGTGTTCCTCTGCATTGTTTCTGCATTGTAAATCCTCATATACTCACACCCATGTGTCAGTTATTGATATAATACAATGACACTTTGTGGTGTTCCTCTGCATTGTTTCTGCATTGTAAACCCTCATATACTCACACCCATGAGTCAGTTATTGATATTATACAGTGACACTTTGTGGTGTTCCTCTGCATTGTTTCTGCATTGTAAATCTTCATATACTCACACCCATGAGTCAGTTATTGGTATTATACAGTGACACTTTGTGGTGTTCCTCTGCATTGTTTCTGCATTGTAAATCCTCATATACTCACACCCATGAGTCAGTTATTGATATTATACAGTGACACTTTGTGGTGTTCCTCTGCATTGTTTCTGCATTGTAAATGCTTATATACTCACACCCATGAGTCAGTTATTGATATTATACAATGACACTTTGTGGTGTTCCTCTGCATTGTTTCTGCATTGTAAATCCTCATATACTCACACCCATGAGTCAGTTATTGATATTATACAATGATACTTTGTGGTGTTCTTCTGCATTGTTTCTGCATTGTAAATGCTTATATACTCACACCCATGAGTCAGTTATTGATATTATACAATGACACTTTGTAGCATTCCTTTACATTGTAAATGCTCATATACTCACACCCATGAGTCAGTTATTGATATTATACAATGGCACTTTGTGGTATTCCTCTGCATTGTTTCTGCATTGTAAATCCTCATATACTCACACCCATAAGTCAGTTGTTGATATTATACAATGACATTGTTGGTGTTCCTCTGCACTGTTTCTGCATTGTAAATCCTCATATACTCACACCGATGGGTTAGTTATTGATATTATACAATGACAGTTTGTGGTATTCCTATGCATTGTTTCGGCATTGTAAGTCCTCATATACTCACACCCATGAGTTAGTTATTGATATTATACAATGACACTTTGTAGTATTCCTCTGCATTGTTTCTGCATTGTAAATGCTCATATACTCACAACCATGAGTCAATTATTGATATTATACAATGACACTTTGTGGTTATCTTCTGCATTGTTTCTGCATTGTAAATGCTCATATACTCACACCCATGAGTCAGTTATTGATATTATACAATGACACTTTGTGGTGTTCCTCTGCATTGTTTCTGCATTGTAAATCCACATATACTCACACCCATGAGTCAGTTATTGATATTATACAATGACACTTTGTGGTGTTCCTCTGCATTGTTTCTGCATTGTAAACACTCATATACTCACAACCATGAGTCAGTTATTGATATTATACAATGACACTTTGTGGTGTTCCTCTGCATTGTTTCTGCATTGTAAATGCTTATATACTCACACCCATGAGTCAGTTATTGATATTATACAATGACACTTTGTGGTATTCCTTTATATTGTAAATGCACATATACTCTCACACCCATGAGTCAGTTATTGATATTATACAATGACACTTTGTGGTATTCCTCTGCATTGTTTTTGCATTGTAAATCCTCATATACTCACACCCATGAGTCAGTTATTGATATTATACAATGACACTTTGTGGTGTTCCTCTGCATTGTTTCTGCATTGTAAATCCTCATATACTGACACCCATGAGTCAGTTATTGATATTATACAATGACACTTTGTGGTGTTCCTCTGCATTATTTCTAAATTGTAAATCCTCATATACTCACTCCCATGAGTCAGTTATAGATATTATACAATGACACTTTGTGGTTATCTTCTGCATTGTTTCTGCATTGTAAATGCTCATATACTCACACCCATGAGTCAGTTATTGATATTATACAATAACACTTTGTGGTGTGCCTCTGTATTGGTTCTGCATTGTAAACCCTGATATACTCACACCCATGAGTCAGTTATTGATATTATACAATGACACTTTGTGGTGTTCCTCTGCATTGTTTCTACATTGTAAATCTTCATATACTAACACCCATGAGTCAGTTATTGATATTATACAATGACACTATGTGGTGTTCCTCTGCATTGTTTCTGCATTGTAAATCCTCATATACTCACACCCATGAGTTAGTTATTGATATTATACAATGACACTTTGTGTTGTTCCTCTGCCTTGTTTCTGCATTGCAAATCCTCATATACTCACACCCATGAGTCAGTTATTGATATTATACAATGACACTTTGTAGTATTCCTCTGCATTGTTCCTGCATTGTAAATGCTCATATACTCACACCCATGAGTCATTTATTGATAATATACAATGACACTTTCTGGTATTCCTCTGCATTGTTTTAGTCACAACCATGAGTCAGTTATTAATATTATACAATGACACTTTGTGGTGTTCCTCTGCATTGTTTCTGCATTGTAAATCCTCATATACTCACACCCATGAGTCAGTTATTGATTTTATACAATGACACATTGTGGTGTTCCTCTGCATTGTTTCTGCATTGTAAATGCTTATATACTCACACCCATGAGTCAGTTATTGATATTTTACAATGACACTTTTTGGTATTCCTCTGCATTGTTTCTGCATTGTAAATTCTCATTTAGTCACAACCATGAGTGAGTTACTAATATTATACAATGACACTTTGTGGTGTTCCTCTGCATTGTTTCTGCATTGCAAATCCTCATATACTCACACCCATGAGTCAGTTATTGATATTATACAATGACACTTTGTGGTTTTCCTCTGCATTGTTTCTGCATTGTAAACCCTCATATACTCACACCCATGAGTCATTTATTGATACTATACAATGCCACTTTGTGGTATTGCTCTGCATTGTTTCTGCCTTGTAAATGCTCATATACTCACACCCATGTGTCAGTTATTGATATTATACAATGACACTTTGTGGTGTTCCTCTGCATTGTTTCTGCATTGTAAATCCTCATATACTCACACCCATGAGTCAGTTATTGATTTTATACAATGACACATTGTGGTGTTCCTCTGCATTGTTTCTGCATTGTAAATGCTTATATACTCACACCCATGAGTCAGTTATTGATATTATACAATGACACTTTGTGGTGTTCCTCTGCATTGTTTCTGCATTGTAAATCCTCATATACTCACACCCATGAGTCAGTTATTGATTTTATACAATGACACATTGTGGTGTTCCTCTGCATTGTTTCTGCATTGTAAATGCTTATATACTCACACCCATGAGTCAGTTATTGATATTTTACAATGACACTTTCTGGTATTCCTGTGCATTGTTTCTGCATTGTAAATTCTCATTTAGTCACAACCATGAGTCAGTTATTAATATTATACAATGACACTTTGTGGTGTTCCTCTGCATTGTTTCTGCACTGCAAATCCTCATATACTCACACCCATGAGTCAGTTATTGATATTATACAATGACACTTTGTGATTTTCCTTTGCATTGTTTCTGCATTGTAGTCCCTCATATACTCACACCCATGAGTCAGTTATTGATATTATACAATTACACTTTGTTGTATTCCTCTGCATTGTTTCGGCCTTGTAAATGTTCATATACTCACACCCATGAGTCAGTTATTGATATTATACAATGACACTTTGTGGTGTTCCTCTGCATTGTTTCTGCATTGTAAATCCTCATATACTCACACCCATGAGTTAGTTATTGATATTATACAATGACACTTTGTAGTATTCCTCTGCATTGTTCCTGCATTGTAAATGCTCATATACTCACACCCATGAGTCAGTTATTGATATTATACAATGACACTTTGTGGTTTTCCTTTGCATTGTTTCTGCATTGTAAATCATCATATACTCACACCCATGAGTCATTTATTGATACTCACACCCATGTGTCAGTTATTGATATTATACAATGACACTCTGTGGTGTTCCTCTGCATTGTTTCTGCATTGTAAATCCTCATATACTCACACCCATGAGTCATTTATTGATATTATACAATGACACTTTCTGGTATTCCTCTGCATTGTTTCTGCATTGTAAGTGCTCATTTAGTCACAACCATGAGTCAGTTATTAATATTATACAATGACACTTTGTGGTGTTCCTCTGCATTGTTTCTGCATTGCAAATCCTCATATACTCACACCCATGAGTCAGTTATTGATATTATACAATGACACTTTGTGGTATTCCTCTGCATTGTTTCTGCATTCTTCCATGTTTGTTGATGTACTGCACATGTGTATTGGGCTTACATTCCTACCCTTGCACATTTCTTCACTGCTGTGGAAGACACCCAACAGAGAAAGGAAGTTCTCTGTTCATTTTTTTTTTATTATTATAAAATCTAGACAGTTTAGAGGTACAAGAGAGACAGGGCAGAAATACAAGGAAAATTGGGTACATTTCTTTAGTTTTGCAGAATGTACCAGCTTTGTCTTGTATTTGCTCTGCCCTCCATTTGCACTTCTCAACTTTGTAGCTCATGAAATATAGGCAAAGCCTTAAATAAACAGGGGGCAAAGGCCCAAAGGGGGACTGCTAGTAAATTTGGTCTTATAAACTTAGAAAGCTGCGAGAATTATTGTACATTGTCTAAAGGATATGAGGTCTAAAACTGAAATGGGTGTCATTCTTTAGGGACTTCATTCCTCAGTGACATAAAAAACCCGCAGATTTTATGAGGAACAGACCAAAAATATGAGGCAAAAATCTTTACAGTTGAGACATATGCCTCTGTACCACATTTTACTAGAAGTCTGGCCATTCAAAGGTGCTTTAGAGACTATACTTTTTTCTGTTGGTATATGCGTGATTTGTAACAGGCACGCTGGTTGGGATGACCAATCAGCATGCATGTTTTTGAATAGTAATGAACCATTATTGTATAAATATAAATATAACTATATAGATATACATATACAAATAAATGATATAGATATCTATGGCTATCTGTATCTATTTATCTATCTATATATGTATAAAGATGAGATGAGTTTCCTTGGTTGTTTCTAGCAATGATTCAGACAATCATATGATCATATGTCCTGTCTGTGCCTTTCCATACTCTTCTACTGATTCTCCGACTACCTCTCTGAAAGAAATGTTTGTCAAATGGATTTTGTCTTTCTCTCCTTTTCTCCCAGTTAAAACAGATGTTTCTCAAGGCTCTATTCTTGGTCCACTGCTCTTTAACATATTGCGCAATAACCTATATACCTCCTTTCAGCAAGCTTACCTTATTCAGTATGCAGATGACTCACCTTTAATCTGCTCATCTGACAGTCACTACAACTATGATCTGTGACCCAAAATGTGTTCATTTCAGTCGAACTGTGGCTACATCAAAAACAACTTTTACTTAATCCCAAAAAGACTAAACTACTACTAATTCTTTCAAAGTCCCATGCTAATGCTAAATGTAACTTCCACATTACCTCTTTAAACAACACAGCTATTGAAGTAGTTACCCATACCAAACTGCTTGGAGTCACCATAGATGACAGCTAATGTTTGCTCTTCACATACAAAACTATAACTCATCAAAAGCCAGGTCTACTATATAGAGCAAAAAAAAAAAATCCTTACTCCTTTTAATAGAATCACCATAACTAACTCTTATCTTTTACCCTCTCTTCTCAATGGCTCATCTATTTTGACTAACATCAAGGTTCTCTTAAATTACAACTGGAGTAATGCCATAAGATAGCTAGCCCATAAAATACTATATAACCCCTCTACCTGCCTTTCTGTCTCCTCAGTACTTCATCACTATTGTTCAAATTATCCTCTGTGCTCTCAAGCAAAAATCTGCTTGAAATCTATAAAACAAAAAGAGTGAGGCGAAGTTTATACTCACACAGCAAATCCAAACTGTGGAACACTATCCCAAATGCAGTCAGAACTCTTCCTAGCCTTTGTGTATTTAATTGATCTCTTGAAAATGTATTCAGTAACTCATGGCTATGGCCAGGCACCTCACCTGTATGATCTGTATTAACAAATACGCTATATTGTTACTAACCTCTCACTAACTCATGGCTATGGCCAGTCACCTCACCTGTATGACATATATTAATAAATACATTACTTTGTTACTAACCTCTCACTAACTCATGGCTATGGCCAGGCACCTCACCTGTATGACATATATTAACAAATACATTACACTGTTACTAACCACTCACTAACTCATGGCTATGGCCAGGCACCTCACCTGTATGACATATATTAACAAATACCTTACATTGTTACTAACCTCTCACTAACTCATGGCTATGGCCAGTCACCTCACCTGTATGACATATATTAATAAATACATTACTTTGTTACTAACCTCTCACTAACTCATGGCTATGGCCAGGCACCTCACCTGTATGACATATATTAACAAATACATTACACTGTTACTAACCACTCACTAACTCATGGCTATGGCCAGGCACCTCACCTGTATGACATATATTAACAAATACATTACATTGTTACTAACCTCTCACTAACTCATGGCTATGGCCAGTCACCTCACCTGTATGACATATATTAATAAATACATTACATTGTTACTAACCTCTCACTAACTCATGGCTATGGCCAGGCACCTCACCTGTATGACATATATTAACAAATACATTACACTGTTACTAACCACTCACTAACTCATGGCTATGGCCAGTCACCTCACCTGTATGACATATATTAACAAATACATTACATTGTTACTAACCTCTCACTAACTCATGGCTATGGCCAGTCACCTCACCTGTATGACATATATTAACAAATACATTACACTGTTACTAACCTCTCACTAACTCATGGCTATGGCCAGGCACCTCACCTGTATGACATATATTAACAAATACATTACATTGTTACTAACCTCTCACTAACTCATGGCTATGGCCAGGCACCTCACCTGTATGACATATATTAACAAATACATTACATTGTTACTAACCTCTCACTAACTCATGGCTATGGCCAGGCACCTCACCTGTATGACATATATTAATAAATACATTACTTTGTTACTAACCTCTCACTAACTCATGGCTATGGCCAGGCACCTCACCTGTATGACATATATTAACAAATACATTACACTGTTACTAACCACTCACTAACTCATGGCTATGGCCAGGCACCTCACCTGTATGACATATATTAACAAATACATTACTTTGTTACTAACCTCTCACTAACTCATGGCTATGGCCAGGCACCTCATCTGTATGACATATATTAACAAATACATTACATTGTTACTAACCTCTCACTAACTCATGGCTATGGCCAGGAACCTCACCTGTATGACATATATTAACAAATACATTACATTGTTACTAACCTCTCACTAACTCATGGCTATGGCCAGGCACCTCACCTGTATGACATATATTAATAAATACATTACTTTGTTACTAACCTCTCACTAACTCATGGCTATGCTCAGACACCTCACCTGTATGACATATATTAATAAATATGTTACATTGTTACTAACCTCTCACTAACTCATGGCTATGGCCAGGCACCTCACCTGTATGATCTATATTAACAAATACATTACATTGTTACTAACCTCTTACTAACTCATGGCTATGGCAAGACACCTCACCTGTATGACATATATTAACAAATACATTACATTGTTACTAACCTCTCACTAACTCATGGCTATGGCCAGGCACCTCACCTGTATGATCTATATTAACAAATATGTTACATTGTTTCTAACATCTCACTAACTCATGGCTATGGCCAGGCACCTCACCTGTATGACATATTAATAAATACATTACATTTTACTAACCTCTCACTAACTCATGGCTATGCTCAGACACCTCACCTGTATGACATATATTAACAAATACATTACATTGTTACTAACCTCTCACTAACTCATGGCTATGCTTAGGCACCTCACCTGTATGACATATATTAACAAATACATTACATTGTTACTAACCTCTCACTAACTAATGGCTATGGCCAGGAACCTCACCTGTATGACATATATTAACAAATACATTACATTGTTACTAACCTCTCACTAACTCATGGCTATGGCCAGGAACCTCACCTGTATGACATATATTAACAAATACATTACATTGTTACTAACCTCTCACTAACTCATGGCTATGGCCAGGCACCTCACCTGTATGACATATATTAATAAATACATTACTTTGTTACTAACCTCTCACTAACTCATGGCTATGCTCAGACACCTCACCTGTATGACATATATTAATAAATACGTTACATTGTTACTAACCTCTCACTAACTCATGGCTATTGCCAGGCACCTCACCTGTATGATCTATATTAACAGATACGTTACATTGTTACTAATCTCTTACTAACTCATGGCTATGGCAAGGCACCTCACCTGTATGACATATATTAACAAATACATTACATTGTTACTAACCTCTCACTAACTCATGGCTATGCCCAGGCACCTCACCTGTATGATCTATAGTAACACATATGTTACATTGTTACTAACATCTCACTAACTCATGGCTATGGCCAGACACCTCAAGTGTATGACATATATTAACAAATATGTTACATTGTTACTAACCTCTCACCAACTCTACCTGTCTGATCTATAGTAACAAATATGTTACATTGTTACTAATGTAACCTGTCATCATACTATCTATACCTTTCAACCCCTTATTTTTATTTTCTAGCATATTAAATTATACTTCAAATACTTTTGTATATATTGATTATCATATTCAGTCATAATTTTTTATTTATTTTTATTTTTATGTCAAGGTTGTCTGCTTATGATTTATTATATGCTATGTAGTCTGCTACCAAACTGCATGTATATATGCTTTTTTTTTAAATTAAATTTTTACTAGTGTTTTATTTGATTTTATTTAACTCTCTGGAGCTTTTCTCCCCAGGCCTCCCCTGAAAATGGATATTTATTACCCATTCAGAATTTCACAGTAAACACATCAATAAATAAATAAAATAACAATTACATGCCAAGTAAGTTGTGGCACCATTTGTGTGTTGCTGGTTCCCATTTTCACGAAGTACCTCCCTCTTTTAAAACAGGCAAAGCAAGTTAAGCCTGTGACAAATTTGAGGATCCCCATCCTAGAGCCAAGGTTAGTCTTTAAGAATGAGAGGGTGTCACTCTGTTCAACATATAAAGGTAGTTTATTCCAGAGATGGCATAAGCATTGGGTAACAAACCTGTTCCTTCAGGTATTTTATTTATAAGTTGGTAGACAGATTTATAAACTTAGATTTAATAGTTTTATTTTTTCCTGATATGTCTGGCTTTAGTAGGGACATCCAGGTGTAAGCATTTTACCAGATATTTCTCATTATAGGTATTTCAGAAAGTACATTCAGGAGTCCTTCATGGTCATCTAGGGCCAGAGAGGATGTGTTATAACTTATATATATTATTATATAAATATATTTTGTTTGATGGTCTCTAGGAATGTGCCTAGAGGTAGTATGTTTTCTGACAATTGTAGAACTTCCCTTTCTGGCCTGAATGTATGGTAAGTCCTAAACTCAGGTAAGTAGGGAGTGCTATCATTATAATTAAATGTAGTATCAGTTTTGAAACATACATGCATTTGTTCAAGTTGCAGGAAGGACTCAGTCTCAGGTGATTTTCTTTTGAGATTTAAGATCACTAAATTTGTTATTCAAATATCTGAAACTGAGAAGAGGAATTTGATATAGTATGATGTAGAATTTGCTGCAACTTTATCTCTTCTCTGCTATTTCTGGAAGCTCAGTAGCCGAGCACTGCCTATAAAACACACCGCTGGGGTAACAAAGGCCTTAACCATTATACAGTAACAATGAAAGGGGAGGTGCAGGCCATCCATTGCAAAATCAATATGTCTACCATCTCATCCCAAACTGACACAAGCTGGACCCCACAAAACAGCACCGAATACTTAGTAGCTGACTGTTGAAGCCTATTGTCATTTCTATGCATCTAGTTATTGTTCTGAGTGAAGGATTGACTCCACTCAGGACCAGAGTCTCACCTGTATTTGACCCATGCACAGTGAGATCCCTGAACTCTCTCTGTGTGTCCCTCAGAGTAGAGCATCTCAAATCATTCATACTAAAATGGACTACCATGAGGTCATATTCATATTGTCTTGGTATAAGGGACTGAAAGGCTCTTGTAACATCACGAATCCTGGAATGTAAGAGAGGACTAGCTGTCATCCAGTCCTTGCACAGCATCATATGCAAGGAGTCAGTGTGCCCGACAATGGAGTCACTAATTACCAGGACATTTCTGTCTACCTGCTGTTTTACTGGTAGCTAATGGTTTATAGTTTGCAGCCTGGTGACACTTTGCTATGTGTTAATGTGGTGATATCATAGTTTTGCGTATCTTTGCTCAGCCTTTACCTTCCTGGTTCTAGGACGCTTCAGTGTGGCTTTCTGATGTACCTGACATGTATTGGTTTGGTATGCTTGTGCTGATGTGTGAGAGGTAGTATGTGTTGCTCTCAGATCATCATTGTTTTTAGTGAGAGGGTCAAAGAATTCTGTTTCTCATGTCATTTGTTAAATAAACATTGTCTAAGTGGGAACAGGAATACTGATGTGGGGTAGTACTTATGTTGGCTAATACTGAACCGGGGTAGTACTCACCTGGGGTAGTACTGACATGGGGTACTACTGCTGTTGGGTATTACTTACCTGGGGTAGTAGTGACATGGGATATTACTGATCTGGGGTATTACTGATGTGGGTTAGTACTGACATGGAGTAATAGTGACCTGGGGTAGTACTGACATGGGGTACTACTACTGTGGGTAGTACTTACTTAGGGTAGTACTGACATGAGGTAGTACTGACCTAGGGTAGTATAGACATGGGATATTACTGATCTAGGGTAGTACTGACATGGGTTAGTACTGACATGGGGTAGTACTGACGTGGGGTAGTACAGACATGGAGTAGTAGTGACCTGGGTAGTACTGACATGGGGTACTACTACTGTGAAGTAGTACTTATGTAGGGTAGTACTGACATGGGATATTACTGATCTGGGGTAGTACTGATGTGAGTTAGTACTGACATGGGGTAATACTGATCTGGTGTGGTACTGACATGGAGTAATAGTGACCTGGGGTAGTACTGACATGGGTATTACTACTGTGGGGTAGTATTGACCTGGGGTAGTACTGACATGGGTTACTACTGCTGTGGGGTAGTGCTGACCTTGGGTAGTACTGACATGAGGTAGTACTGACCTGGGGAAGTACTGACATGGGATATTACTGATCTGGGGTAGTACTGACGTGGGTTAGTACTGACATGGGGTAGTTCTGACCTGGGATAGTACTGACATGGAGTAATAGTGACCTGGGGTAGTGCTGACATGGAGTAATAGTGACCTGGGGTAGTACTGACATGAGGTTCTACTGCTGTGGGGTAGTACTGACATGAGGTAGTACTGACCTGGGATAATACAGTCCTGTGTACATTATATATTGTGAGATGGTGCCTTCATGTGTCCTTAAGAATTCTCGTTTTGGATTTGAAGAAATCCATTGCAATGACTCTCAATGGAGACAATCATCATGGTATATTATAGTGTTAGGCTGCTTTAATGGTTTTCCTTTATACATCCAGAGTGGCCTGATATAACTGAAAAAAATACATTTTGAGCCTTTTTATTAAAGAATATGACAAATTAGTATAAACGTCAGAATAAACAATGCATTTCATGACTGTCCACCATAAAAGCACAAAGTTACACATTGATCTGCATGTTCAGTTCAGTGGACAATTACAGAATATTTATTCCCACAAAGTATGGTAAAATGAACAACATTAAACCATTCTGAAGAGCAGCACTACCCTGCCAATACATGTTTACGGCAAAGGCTTTTCACTTTGTAAAAATAGTAAATAACTATCTAAAGTTCACTCTGACCTTTAATAAATATGCTTTTATGTATATACTTGTCTTCTGAACAGTGGTGCTCTGCCAGATGGAAAGCCCTAGTTAGAGATTCTGCACTCTAACGATGATAAAAGGGTTCACTTATTGTTTATGACACTTCTAGATGAATCATTAAGTTCAATATATTTTCACTGTTACTGCCTGAGTAAATTATATTTTCCATTTAATTGTAAATATTGTGTTCATCAGTAGATTTAATGTGTGAATTACATAGTTTAATAATATGCATGTTAATTAGTCTAATTTGTGGAATACACAGTAAATGCAAGCAAAGTTTAGCCTTTAGCTCCACTTCAGATAATGAGATTGTACTCTGCTCAAAATGAAAATCGCAGTGCTTTTCCTCTGAGAATCTTGGTTAGCACAGTTCAGGCTGAATTAGAACTTGTTACCCATTCCTTTCTCACTACCACACAACAGTTTATTAAGACTTTTCACACGTTTCCTTAGTAATGATTTATAATAGCGTGAATAAGTACATCTGCTTTACATGACAGTAATACAAGGCTGGAGCATGTCTGTTTTCCCTTTCTTATTCACAAAGTTTTCCATTTGTCTACTTTCTATTCCTTCATTTATCTCCCCCTCTCTTTCTATTTCTCTGTTTTGCAGCACTGACTCTGTCTTTTAAGTGCAAAGAGTATGATCATCAACCTAAAACTGAGAACTACGAGTAAAATGACAATAAAAAGAAAGAAATAAGGTGGTTTACAATTTGAAGCCCTTATGATGAATGTACTGATTAATATTAAAGGATGTACCCTAGTGTTGTTTAACTCAAAATATTACCCATGCCTAAAGCAAATCAAATTAGTGGAAGGGAGTGCAGTTTGGATGTCTCGGAGGAACATTACCATTGGGCATTCAAGGTACATCACAAATAATTGTTGGTGTATTGAGTGTGTCTAGAACTTTACAAGTCAGTATCAAGTTGCTTTTCCGAAAACTCAGTCCTTTACTTACTTACTCAATGGCAGTAAAAGCCACAATATTAATCAGCGTGGACTTTTTTGACATTTTCATGGAATATAAATGTACATTCATATATGTATGTGTATCTGTCTGTATGTATGTGCCTGTGTGTGCGTGCGTGTGCGTCTGTGTGTGTGTGTGTGTGTGTGTGTGCGCACGCGCATGGGTGCGCCCGTGTGTGTATATGCACATGCGTCAGTGTGTATGTGCGTGTGTATATGTGTGTGCGTGTGTGTGTGTGTGTGTGTGTGTGTGTGTGTGTGTGTGTGCGCACGTATGACAGTATAGATATATATATATATATATATATATATATATATATATATATATGTGTGTGTGTGTGTGTGTGTGTGTGTGTGTGCGTGTGTGCGTGTGTGTGTGTGTCCAATCAATTGCATGTGTGTGTCTTTCAGTAAAAGTATGTTGTGATAGAAAACGGTCTGTGCTTGTGTATGTGTGCTTCTGTGGGAGTGTGTGTGTGTGTGTGTGTGTGTGTGTGTGTGTGTGTGTGTGTGTGTGTGTGTGTGTGTGTGTGTGTGTGTGTGTGTCTCTATATGTGTTAATACCAACATGTTGTGATAGAAAGAGATTTTATCTAGTGAGTTTTGTGGTTGGTTTACACAGGTGCCACTTTACCGTCTCCTTTTCCTACATTTTGTAAATTTCTAATTTCTGCCAGACAATCTTAACTCCATCTACTGATCTACACTCCACATGTCTC
This sequence comes from Protopterus annectens, assembly GCF_019279795.1. NCBI lineage: Eukaryota > Metazoa > Chordata > Ceratodontiformes > Protopteridae > Protopterus > Protopterus annectens. The sequence continues at coordinate 471,559,489 of NC_056740.1, read as the reverse complement.
TGTAACAATTCAGACCAGCCTCATCAGCCTCTCCACGAACAATAATTTTATTTAAGTTAGTATTGAATGCTATCCTTTCAAGGTGTAATCCGTGTTTCCTCCTTGGAGCCTCCTATAGAAATCTGCCACGTCTTCTGAGACTGTGCTGTAGTCACTTCATATTCCTCTTTCCTTTGTTATTCATTGTGAATTGTTTCTGTTATATCCCCCTGTCTCTCTTTTGTTATCTACCATGAATGCTCTATTACCTCTCCTTATAATTTATTTCCAATATTCTTGTCACAATTTTAATCATTTGGACTTGTTAGCTCTCTAGAAGCCTAATTATCTTTCCTCTGTATGTCAGGCTAGACGGATAACTTTTTCAAGACTCTCCCTTTCCATTGGATCATACATTTCTAGACTCTCCCTTTCCATTGGATCATACATTTCTAGACTCTCCCTTTCCATTGGATCATATACTTCTAGACTCTCCCTTTCCATTGGATCATACATTGACTGGATGATGTCAGTATCTCTCTAGCACTCTCCACGTGCATCTTAATGACTTGGTTGCCTTAGCCACACTACATTTCCATAGCTCTATATGGTTCACAGAATCTGTAATTTAATCACATATCATTTGACTTCTCTGCCCTCCTGAGTTTCACCTTAACATACGTTTGGATGTATTTTTCTCACAAAGTTAATCATGTTGCACATAGTTTTGCAGTGCAGCAGCCACTTACCTGATTAGCTGTAGGCTCAGGTGGAATCATCTAAAGGTGTTCCTGTTGGCTGTTCTCATTGCCTATTCCACACCTCTCAGTCTCTTTGCTCAAGAATTCTAGACAAAGCCATAAGTAATGGAGGAGGAGGAGGCAAAGGACAAAAAGCAGGGACAACTTTTAGGTATTACTCTAATTCACTTAAAATGTTAATAGGACAACAACATTTTCCTCAACATGCATTTCTGTTAACATCAACTGACTGTAATGCTCAGTAGTTTTCCAGAAAATTAAAAAAAGAATTAGGTGGGCAGGGCACATATTATGGAAAAGAATCAGGGATAACTGAGAGGTCTGCCGGTAGCTGTTAACTGCTCAAATGCTATTGCCTTGAGTGAGCAGTTTACTTTTTTTGGCCAGTTTCATTGCACTGTCTTACAAATAATCTAATGAGGATGAAGGTCACTCCAAGGCAAGTACAGATATGACTCAGTCATTGCCCATGCTGGTGTGAATGACCTGAGATGTACCTCCCTGGACTACATGAAAAGAAACATAGAGGAGCTCTCTGAGCATGTAGCCCAGACCGGTATGACCCTGACCTTGAGTAGCATCTTACCCTCACCAAGAATGATGCCACAATATGAAGACAAGATGAACAATTTCAAGCAATTGGCTTAAGTATTGGTGTCATTCAAAGGGGATCCAATGACTGTCAGCCTGGGATGACATGCTCGACAAGCCACGATGCTTCGTTAGGGACGGCTTGCACCTGTCACCCCTGGGCTTTCGGATATTGGCAAAGGCTCTTGCTACCCCCATAGTGCCTTTTTTAGGCAAGGCTCAAAAGACAAACCCACCTCCATAGGTATCACAAGGGATAAGAAACTAAGAGTAATGCTACTCAATGCCAGAAGTCTAAACCTCAAGATGCACACACTCAAAACTCTCCTTAGCATGGAGAACATCAATATCTGTGCAGTAAAAGAAACCTGGTTCAAGGCTCCCGAGAGCACCCCAGCACTACCAGGTTATACCTCATACCATGATTTTTGGCCCCAAAACTTGGACCAAACCACAAAAGGAGGGTGAGTATCAATATTCATCAAAGATACCCACACCTCCAGCTTGGTGGCACAGCACGAAGCATCAGAGACTATCCAAGTGCAACTAACAGTGGGTAAAACTGCCTTCCACTTTATAGCCTGCTACAGACCACCCTCCCAAACCCAGGAACCCCACTCAGCCTTCCTGAGAACACTGGAAAATATGAAGGTCTCTCCAAACACCATTATAGTGGGCGACTTCAACTACCCAAACATAGACTGGGAGCATTACTCTAGCTCCAACACCCTAGCCCAAAGGTTCCTAGAATTTATAAACTCAAATGCTATGGAACAACTTGTTATCACTCCCACAAGAGGGGAAAACATACTGGACCTGATCATCACCAACATGGGGACTTTATGCTCCAGACCAGAAGTGTATCCCTCACTGGTAAGATCAGACCATAAACTAATCTCACTGGATATTCACATCCCGACCCCACCCCCTGTCCAGAAAACCACAGTGAAAAACTTCTCTAAAGCAAATTTCACACTCCTCAAAACCAAAGTGGAATCCTTCAAAGCCCCCGGGCCTGTGGAAAATACGGCCCAGACAGCAAAATCCTTTATAAACGCATTCTATGAACACCTTAAGGAATGCATGGATCATGCAATCCCAAATAAAACCAAGACCCAATCCTCCAAAGGCAGATGACCTGTCTGGTGGACCCCAGCCATAAACAAGCTATACAATAGAAGGAGAAAGCTACAACATGATAGAGCAAAATCCCAAAAAGGGAAGGCATCTCTGATCAGTATTAGCAAAAAACTACGGGCACTCATAAAATCGTCTAAGGCCAGCTTCGAGAAAAAAATTGCACAGGACACTAAGGATAATCACAAGGCTTTCTTTAGTTATGTTAGGAACCTGGGTGGGAATTCCCAGATATGCTCAGAATTAGTCCAACATGATGAAAAATACACCAAACCCACAGACATTGCCAACATCCTAGCTGACAGGTTCAGTGCAAACTCCCCCCCCTCCCCACCAAAAGAGCAAATATCTATCCCAGCAGAGTGCTGCCCCCATAACATCTCAAATGCTCAGATAAGAGCTGCCCTCTCCAAAGCAAAAAACACAGCATCAATGGGACCAGATGGTGTCCCGGGCTGCATCCTACATGAACTCCAAGAAGAGCTAAACCCAAACATAAAACTACTGTTCAATCTCAGCCTTACTACAGGATATGTACCCAAAGAGTGGTGTACAGCAACAGTGGTCCCTCTCCACAAAGGTGGTGCCTCAATGGATACTGGAAACTATCGTCCCATAAGCCTGACTAGCTTGGTCTGCAAAGCTATGGAAAGGATCATCATGGACCTCATAAATAAAGATATTGGGGACCTACAGACACTGGATCCTACCCAGTTCAGCTTTGTTAAGGGCAGATCCTGCCTCTTAAACCTGGTTGATTTCTTTGAAACAGTCACCAAGACCATTGACGAGGGGAAGGTGGTCCACACAGCCTACCTGGACCTCACAAAAACCTTCGATACAATACCCCACTCGGGCATTATAGATAAGCTCACCAGCTTAAATATAAACCCCTATGTCACTAGATGGGTTGCAAACTGGCTCAAGGACAGAACCCACATGGTTAGAATTGCTGGAGCCATGTCAGACTCCAAACCAGTTACAAGTGGCATCCCACAAGGCTCAGACCTGGGACCTCTCTTGTTCGGTATAAATTTCTCGGAGGTACAGGCCAACACGGAAGAACTGTGGCTGACAAAGTTCGCAGATGACTGCAAACTGGGCGCCATAATCGACTCTCCAGCTGACACAAGCATCCTCCAAAAGGGCCTCATAGAAAGAGACAACTGGTGCCAGAGCCATGGCCTCAAGCTAAATGCCAAAAAGTGTATAGTCATCCCCTTTGGTAAAAACAAAGTGCCCACAAATCACCACATAGGTGGTAATCCATTAAGTACAGAAGAAGTAATTAGGGACCTGGGGACCCAAGTTGATAGCAATCTCTCATTTGACAACCACGTGGCCAAAGTGGTTAGAAGAACATTTTATATAACCCACCTAATCATGAAGGGATTCACATCTAGATCAGAGGAGGTCATCATGCCTCTTTACTCATCCCTCATCAGGCCCATAATTGAGTACAATGCCCCTTTTGGGATGTACCTTACCAGACACCTGCAGCGACTGGGAAGACCCCAAAAGTACCTCACCAAGAGGATCAAAGGGCTCAAACAGATGCCATATGCTGCCCGGTTAAAGAAACTCCAGCTCTACTCAGTGGCATACCGCCTGCTCAGAGGCGATTTGTGCCTGACGTATAAAGCCATGTCCAACCTGGAATTAATGGACATGCTGCACCTCAGAAAATCCAAATGCTATCGAGCTACGCGCTCGAGAGACTTGAACCTCAGCACTGAAATAAATAGGGCATGCTGGAGGGACAGATTCATAACCCAGAGGCTCCTTTCACTCTGAAATAAAATCCCAGTCCAGGTAAGGCAGAGTCCCTCATCGACTCTCTTCAAGAGGAATCTTGATGAGTGGATGGGAGATTGTAGGTTTACCCCGGGTATCACTTCTGTGTCACTGTTAGACAGAGGCACAGTATACTAACCTCGAAAAAGGGCATAGCAAAATTAATTTAAAATGGGTGGCGAAAGCCAAACACACTCTGGCTAGGCTTATAAATGCCCTAGGACAGATAGCCTAGTATGAACCTATGAACCTATGAACCTATGAATTAATGGCTATTTTATCAATGTTTGGCAGTTACAGCACAGGATTATGGTTTTGCACTGCTAATTTGCTGTATCCTTCATTTTAGGGGTATGGGGTATGATGCCATCCACCTTTAGCTACAGTTTTACTCTGAACAAATCACATAATCAAAATGCATTCCCAGGTTACCCTTGACAAAGGAATGCATGTTTACTAAAATGCACATTCATGTGCAGAGTACAATAACAATAAAATGCAAAACAAACAAACAAACAAGCAAACAAAGAATAAAAAAGCATAGAAACCAGAGTGATAAAACACAGTTAAACAGATAAAATGGAATAAATGAAGGCTAAGTAAATGATATTAAATAGTAAATGGATAAGTAAAGGGTCCATCAATAGGTTTAAACAAACTCTCCTAAATGATACTTGAGGGACCTCTGAAATGCCAAACTCAGGAATGTGTGGAAGTCCTGCAATATTACGATAAGCAGGCAGAACTTAATGTTGCAGTCCAAGTCTTGAGAAATACCCACAATTCCTCATATGATGATCCTAGTTACCTGATAGAGAAGAAAGGGAAAGAACAGCACCAGTAAATAACTGTGACCCTATGAGTGGGTATTATGAGTAGGCATGTATTTCTCCCCAGGCCTCCACTGAAAATTGGATTGTTCCAAGTCAGACTTTTCCAGTAAACAAATGTAAAATAAATTAACATGCAGGACAAAGATTTTACTAGGTCTCCTTACTGCAAGAGTGGGCCGTGCAGTTGTGCAGCGATTAAGTTTGTTCCCTCACAACAAGAGGGTCACTGGTTTGATTCTTGGCTGCAGTGCCTTCTGTGCAGAGTCTGCATGTCCTCCTTCATTCACTTGGGTTTCCTCTCCATGCTCTAGTTTCCTCCCACATTCCAAAGACATTGATTGGGAACATTACCCCCCAGACCTCTGCTGAAAATAGGCTCTGTCATAGTCAGACTTTCCCAGCCAACAAATAATAAATAAACAAAAGACAGCAGAGGTGCCTTGTCTCACAGCATGGGAGAAAGGTGTGTGTAGATAACTTCTGTACGTATTAAAGGTGGTCAAACAGCCCACTGGTAGATATGATGTATATACAGTGCATTGCTATAACCTGGTTGGTAAGCATATATCATATGTATTATTGTAGCCAAATATGAAAAAAGGAACTGAAAACTTAATCAGGGAGACATTCCTTTGATGGAAATATAACTTAAAGATCTCTGTCACCTGGCCCTTCAATGTCAATGAGTTGTCAGACATATTGCAAAGATTATGCTTAAAGGAAAACAACCAAAACTATTCTCCCCAAATAAGATGACAATATGCAGTGGATCATTTTAACAAGGTACTCAGTTCACACTTTTTTTAAATTTCTCCAAGTTTTTTGGGTTTCTAATACTGTGACAGGAATGGACCCCATTCCTAAGTCAAATTACGATTAAAGTTCATAGGTTCATAGGTAGGTACTAGGCTATTGGCCCTAGGGCCTATATAAGCCTAGCCAAAAGGTACCCTGGCTTTTGCCATCCAAGAAAATTATTTTCCTGTGCCACTGGTCCGATCCAACCATAAGCTAATTACCCTAGATGTCCACATCCTACTCCCACCCCCCATTAAGGAAACCATGGTAAAAAATTTCTCCAAAGCCAACTTTATGCTTCTTAAGACAGAAGTGGTGAACTTCACGACACCCATGCAGATGGACAACACAGTTATGACTACTGAATCCTACACAATTGCACTTTAAAAGCACTTACATGAGTGCATGGTTCGTGCTATCCCAAACAGAACCAAGATGCTATCCTCCAAAAAAAGGAAGCCAATCTGGTGGTCCCCTGCCATAAACAAACTGTACAACAGAAGGAAGAAACTGTTGCAAAAGAGAGTAAAATCCCATGAGTGGAGGAGCTCCCTGGTCAGCCTCAGTAAGAAGCTGCGATCCCTGATAAAATCCTCCAAAGCTAGTTACAAAAACAAAATCACCACTGATTCTAAAGACAACCACAAAGCATTCTATAGCTATGTCAAGAATCTCAATGGCAACACTCAGATCTGCTCTGAGTTACAGCACAATGGCATTAAATATACAGACCCAACTGATATTGCCAACATCCTGGCAGATAGGTTTAGTGCTAACTTTACCCCCCCTCTCACCCTCTAAAGAGCCCATCTCTATACCAGAAGAATGCAAAGTTCCTGTAATCATGGCTGCACAGGTAAAAACCACACTCTCCAAAGCCAAGAACACAGCATCCGTGGAACCAGACAATATCCCAGGCTGCGTTCTACATGAACTACAGACTGAACTGGCACCCCATCTAAGTACCATGTTCAATCATAGTCTCACCTTAGGCTTTGTGCCTGCTGAATGGCGCACAGCAACGGTTATCCCACTCCACAAGGGGGGAGCCACCATGGACCCTGGGAACTACCGCCCCATTAGCCTGATGAGCCTGGTCTGCAAGGCCATGGAACATATCATCATGGAACTTATAAATAAAGACATTGTTAATCTCCAAACTCTGGACCCCACCCAGTTCGGGTTTGTAAAAGACAGATAATGTCTCCTAAACCTGATAGACGTCTTTGAAGCAGTCACTAAAGCCGTAGACAAGTGTAAGGTGGTTCACACAGCCTATCTAGATCTTGCCAAGGCTTTCGACACCATCCCCCACTCTGGAATTATAGATTAACTCAGTGCAGATCTGAGTATTGCCATTCAGATTCTTGACATAGCTATAGAATGCTTTGTGGTTGTCTTTAGAATCAGTGGCGATTTTGTTTTCGTAACTAGCTTTGGAGGATTTTATGAGGGATCTCAGCTTCTTCCTGAGGCTGACCAAGGAGTTTCTCCAATCATGGGATTTTACACTTTTTTTGCAACAGTTTCTTTCTTCTGTTGTAGAGTTTGTTTATGGCAGGGGACCACCAGTTTGGCTTCCTTTTTTTGGAGGATAGTATCGTGGTTCTTTTAGGGATTGCATGATCCATGCACTCATGTAGGTGCTTATAAAGTGCATTTGTGTAGGATTCAGCATTTATACCTCTATTGTCCATCAGCATGGGTGTCGTGAAGTTTGCCACTTCTGTTTTAAGAAATGTGAAGTTGGCTTTGAAGAAATTTTTTACAGTAGATTCATTAATGGGGGGTGGGGGTGGGATGTGGATGTCTAGGGTGATTATCTTGTGGTCACATCTGACCAACGAGGAATTGACTTCTGGTGTGGAGCAATGGTTGCCCATGTTGGTAATAACCAGGTCTAGGATATTGCTGACCCTGGTGGGGATGTGGATAAGCTGATCCAAGGCACTGGAATTTATGAATTCCAGAAAACGTTGAGCACAAGAGTTGGTACATGAGTAGTTTTCCCAGTTAATGGTGGGGTAGTTGAAATCTCCCATTATTAGGGTTTTAGGTTGTACCCTAATATTTTCCAGTGTATCAAGAAATGAGGAGTGGGAATCCTGTGGCATGATGGGGGATCTGTAGCAAGCTACAATTTGGATTGCGGTCTTGCCCAGAGTTAGTTGCACTTGGATAATCTCATATGCATTATGCTGAGCAACTAGCCTGGAGGTGTGGATATCCTTAATGAATATGGACACAACTCTGCCTTTAGTGTTTTAGTCCAGGTTAGGTGGCCAAAAGGTTTGGTATGAATTATAGCCTGGTAATGCAGGGGTAGTCTCTGGAGCCTTGAACCAGGTCTCTGTCACTGCACAGATGTCAATGTTCTCCATTTTAAGGAGTGCTTCGAGTGAGTGCATTTTGAGGTTTAGACTTCTAGCATTGAGTAGCAATACCCTCAGATTCTTCTTGCTTGTACCTGTTATGGTGGTGAATATGTCATTTGAACCTTGCCTAAAAAAGGCACTATAGGGGTGGCTAGAGCCTTAGCCAGTATCCAGAATCCCAGGGGTGACAGGTGGAGGCCATCTCTGGCAAAGCATCATGGTTTGTTGATCGTGTTATTCCAGGCAGACAGATACTGGATCCCCTTAGAATTACATCAGAAGCTTAGCCAATTGTTGAAGTCAATCATTTTGTCCTTGTACTGTGGTATCCCTCTGGGTGATGGCAGGATGCTACTCAGGGCTAGGGTCATACCTGCCTGGGCTAGAAGATCGGACAGCTCCTCCATGTCCCTTTTCATGTAGTCCAGGGAGGTACATCTCAGGTCATTCACACGAACATGGACAATGACAGAGTCATATTTGTACTTGTTGTGGAGTGACGAGTTCAGGCATTATGTGGTGGATCCTGGCACCTGACAGGCAGCTGATGGTAACTTTCTCCTAGTTTAGCCTGGTGAGTGGAACATCAGTGTGCCTGACTAATGAGTCACCTATGACTAGCGTGTTGGGTACATTGTTATGCCTTATGGGCTGTGGTTGAGTGGCACACTGAGTTTGTGGGTTATGTGTCATTTGGGTTGTGTTGGGGGGTGGAGGTTGCTTGTGTTTCTGCTTTGGAGGTCCCTGTTGCTTGGGCAGGTTTTACTGAGAGCCTCTGCCTATGTAGGCGTGTGTTTTGTGTTTCTATGTGTGTGCTTTGGTGGTGTAGGTTTTGAGGGACTTTGTGCCGAGTGTGGTGGGGTGCAAGTGTTTACCTTCTCCTCTTGACTGTCTAGTCCAGTCTTGAGTGAAGAGAGATTTGCTTCCAATTTGGCTATATAAGTGCATCTCTCACAGGTTGTAGTGTTGGGTGGTAGAAGGAGAGGGATGTCTGTGTACATGAGGCAATTGCTGCATTGCCCCAAGATGCCCAGATTCATCAGGTAAACAGGCGAAAAATACCGGGAGCTGACCTTTAGACATGCCTGGATAGGTGCTTATTTGTTAAGTACTAGAAACTGTTTTCCTCTAGACAAGTGAGGAAAGTTAAGTGCTGTAGTAATTTGTAGCTTATTTAGTGCTTACGAGTTCTAAACAAGTGCTGAGCTCTAAGAAATGGACTTGAATGCTGAAACTAAAAAACTGGCTAGTTCTAAGAAACAAAATTAAGCTAGAAGGCTTCCCTCCAACGCAGAAAGGCTTGTGGGCTCAGAAGCCCACAAACAGTCCTGGACTCAGCAAATATGTATCCAGACTAGACTACCCACAGGAAAGGCAGGAAACAAGCTTAGAATTTTTTTTTAAGTGGAAAGAGAGAAAGGAGGAGCAGAAACTAAGTGAGTTGGCCTTCTCAAATGTTCTCCCTGGATTAGGTAGAATGAGGTAATGACACTAGACTGGGAGGAGTGTCCCAGATCAAATTTACAGTAGGGGTGGGCAACTGCAGAAATGTTTCTCACAGCAGAAAAGCAGCAGTGAGCCTTTAAATTAAAGTTTTAAACAGATAAAGGAGCCTGTAGAGAAAGCTTTTAACTGCAAACAAGTTATCAGTATCAAACAACCCAAACAGATGCTTAGTAAAAGTGGACAATTTCCAGTTAATACCTCACACACAGTGAAATTAGCTAGAAAAGTATGCAGTAGACAAAGTGCTATAAATAACTCGAAAAAATAAACAAAAAACAGGATACTTAATGTTATATATTATAGATCCGAGTTTGCTCAGTATCCTTCCTTCGATTAGCTCAGTGTGAAATGGCAGAAACACTCACAAACCTAACTTCTTAGGTAACAGAAAGTTGAAACCTGAGACAACTTAAAAATAAAAGTTCAAAAGAACCAATGAAGTGCTTACTCTAAGCTGTAGTCCAGGTGACCCAGTCAGCCAATGACCTTAAACAATCTTCTCTCACTGAAATGCCTGATGGCTTTGGCTAAACCAAGATGTCCCTGAACATGTGCTCAGACACTCAGCCTCCACAAACACTAGGCCCAAACACAAGCCTGAATATGGACAATGCTACAAATATCCACACTACTTAGAAACAAACTGCAGAAATGTTTCTCACAGCAGCAAAGCTGCAGTGAGCCTTTAAATGAAAGTTTTAAACAGATAAAGGAGCCTTTAGAGAAATATTTAACTGCAAACAAGTTATCAGAATTAAACAACCCAAACAGATGCTTAATAAAAGTGGACAATTTCCGGTTAATACCTCACACACAGTGAGCTAGAAAAGCATACAGTAGACAAAATGCTATAAATAACTAAAAAAAAAAAGAATAAAAAAGGATACTTAATGTTATATATTATAGATCTGAGTTTGCTCAGTGTCCTTCCTTCGATTAGCTCAGTGTGAAATTAGTATTGTTTCAATCTTTGACGTCAGCCAGTAGTGCTCTTCGCAGCACCTGCAATGTGCCCAGTAATGACTCCTTCTGCAGTTCATATGGGGTTACATGTATTGGTAGCATATCTAAATATGATTGTAGACTCTTTTTTTATAAGACCTGTTGCTCTTACTACTATTGGAACTATCTGGATATCTTTCTTCCATGTTGCTCTCATTTATGCCTGCAAATCCTGATATTTTATGACTTTGTGTCTCTGTGTACAAGACACTATAGTCACTGGGCGTGGCAATTTCAGTGATCAATGCTACTTTTGTCTTCTTTCCTTGGACCACTATATCTGGTTTTCTCACATCTATCTTTCGAACTGTTGGTAATGGGCAATCCCATGTGATGTAGACTTCATCATTTCCTATGATGTTTTGTGGCTCATGTTTCCAGTGTTTTTCAGCTACTTCACTACTGTAATATTTGCACAATCCCTAGTGCAACTGTCTTGTCACATTATTATGCCTTTCAGTATACAGTCCTTCTGCCATGAGTATGTTGCAACCAGCAACAAGGTATGCAACTGTTTCCAATTCAGTTTTACAAAACCTACATTTGTCTGTTTCTCCCACATGTTCAGTGGACTTTGTAAACCAATGTGTATACAACCTATTATCTTGGGCCGCCAAAATTAACCTTTCATCTCTTGGTTTGAATTCACCTCTCTTCAACCATTCCTGCATTTGTTCCTGGTCAACATGAGGTTCTTCCAGAAGTTTTCTATACTTGCAACTATATTTATGCATTTTCCACATTTCTTGTCTTCTCATCTGGCCCTTTGCCTTATATTCTTTCTTTTGTTTTTTGGCGCATTCAGTTGCTGCCTGATTTTTATTCACTTCTGGTTTGATTTCCATTCCTGCTTGACGCCAATATGCTTCTGCTAAATTAATCAGAGAAGTCATCTTAGATTTATTCTCCTCATGTATCAAAACTTTCAGTACATTTGGGTCTTGTGAGGTCAGCAGTTATGTGTGGAGTCCCACAATTGGAGATCTATACATATAATCAATTTCACAAAGGCCCATCCCTCCTTCATAATGGGGAATTTATAATCTTGGTATGCACTGATTTTTATAAATCATTTGGTGAGCATGAAGCATCCTTCTTGTTTTCCTATCTAATCTATCCGACACATTTTGGGGCCAGCCAATCACTCCAAAACTGTGAGTTAGGACAGGAAGAGAGAACGTACCATTCCAAGTGCAGGAAGGGGTCCCCATGACCCCAGGCACTGATGAGTGCAGGAAGGGTTCCCCATGAATCCAGGCATTGATGATTGCAGGAAGGGAATCTAGGCATTGATGAGTGCAGGAAGGGGTCCCCATGAATCCAGGCATTGATGAGTGCAGGAAGGGGGTCCCCATGAATCCAGGCATTGATGAGTGCAGGAAGGGGTCCCTATGAATCCAGACACTGATGAGTGCAGGAAGGGATCCCCATGAATTCAGGCATTGATGAGTGCAGAAAGGGGCCCCCTTGAATCCAGGCATTGAAGAGTGCAGGAAAGGGTCCCCATGAATTCAGCAACTGAAGATTCTAACCTGCAGGTGCACCAGCAGATGACTTCATTGCATCTGTGATGTAGGTATGCCCACACCTGCACAGTCTCACAGAGGTGCCCAATGCTATACTATATCACAGTTGTCCTTTGACATCAGGACAACACACAGGATCAGTTAGCAGATATGCCAAAGTATTTGTAAGACATAGTCTGCTGTAACACACTGCAGCACAATGCTGATTACTGATTACTGTGTTACATGGCATTCATGAGGATATGGAGTCTAAAGGCATAGTCCTCAATGCTCATATGAGATCTGTTGTGGTATACACCACTTCCCTCACCACCTATGTGTGAAGACTTGCTTGTACCATATTGCTGAGCTGTGGTCAAGCTAGGGTACGTACATGGGTGGACAGAGTACACAGGCTTCACCTGCATCTGGAAGTGTATGACACTCTGCCACCCCTTGTGTTGGACAGTCACAATGCTCCTTCTCCACTGGCAGCTTCATGAGGGAAACACACCTAGATGATGATCCCCTGTTTGCACACTTGTCTGCTAGGGAGTGACAAACAGGTTAGCAGGGTGGCAGCACATCATTGTCACATAATGGCTCCCCCACCTCATCTCTGGGTGAAATTGACTATGACAGAAAGCATCTGCCACCTTATAACCCCCATGTCCACCTCCAGTAATTTAACACAGCACAGTGAATATAGACAGACATGTGCCATTGTGGCCATAGGCACCTGTACATGTGATGATGACTGTGATCCAGGCTTCCCTTCCTCTTGTTTGGTGTACATGTGAAAGTCTGATGCACCGTGTGGCTTAACCATGCACTGACCAGAATAGCCTGATATTGCCACTGCATGCATTATGTTTGTTCTGTGTGTTATCATGTTGTCAGCATACTCTTATCAGAGCCCATAGATCTGCCCTCTGCTGTGTTAATTGCTGTTTTGGTGGTAGTTGTGCAGTTGGTTGCTGGTATTACACTTTACTCTAATTGTGCCAAGGAATTGATGCACCTTTTGCTGTATGAATGTGTGAGTGTGTGTGTGTGTGTGTGTGTGTGTGTGTGTGTGTGTGTGTGTGTGTGTGTGTGTGTGTGTGTGTGTGTGTGTGTGTGTGTATGATCTAACCATACAAGTCTCCTGGGACTAAATGGCTTGTCTCTTTACCAGCATTTCTGCAGCCTACAGCATGGTAACAGCACCCTTCTGGCTGTAGAAAGGTCATACTGCAGGAAATGTCAGGCATTGGAAGTAAGCTTTGAGTAGGAAAAAGGCAGTCTCTGCAATACTTTGTGCATATGTGTAGTAGATGCTCCACTATCACCTGCAAAAGAGTATCCAGATGCATGGGGATTAATACATTTGGCCACACTATAAAAGCAATTGTATAAATTTGCTTTGAACACAGCACCTGTATTTATCAGTGAGATGTTCCTGTGTAATCCTGTTTGGCAGAAATTGTTGGTATAGTCGAGATATGTGCCATATATGTCACATATCATAAGTACTGCTTGGTTATGATGTTACTTCCATTACACATTAACAGGTAATTCATGTAATAGTAATCCTTCCTTTTCACAGACCTTTGTGTCTGTGGATCAGGTGTGGCCATCCTTGCTATGTGTGTGCATGTGTGTAGCCTACAGCACCAGTACCTCAGGGAGGTGGCAGATGTCACAGAAGGCACGCGTGGCATTTGTTCCCTTCTGTGGTATGGTAAGAAAACATGCATGCTCTTCCATTTACAAAAGCATTATGGCATGGAAATTGTGAGTATTTTTGATGCAGATGCTAAAAATGCCTGCTGCTGCATGCCTAGCTGGTTTCTAAAATGTCCTTTTAGATAGAATAAAGGTCAAATGTTCCTATAGAACCCGAGTATAAGTGGGTCTTACAATGTTTCATTCTACTAAAAAATGACCTATTATGACCTAATTGCTTATGATTCCTTAAGGAACTGTTACAAAGGAAAGTGCCCAATTTCTCTTTTTGTAGACAAAAAGGGACACTTAAGTGTGGTTCTTGTAATTATTGTAATTTTATCAAACCTGGTAGTTCTTTCCTTATTGGGAATAGAAAATTTCAATTACACCATAGGATTAATTGCCAAACTTGTTCAGTTGTATACGCTGCTTTTTGTGTTTGCTGTCCAGCTTTCTATATAGGAAAGACGGATCGCAAACTAAGAGAGCGTATTTACCAACATATATACGCAATAAAGAAAAATAAGAACGATAATGCGTTGGCCAAGCATGTTGATAAAAACCCAGGGCATGCTTTTTGCTTCATGGGCATTGATCATATACAAGGAGGCATTAGGGGTGGGCTGTTGTCTCTTCTTTTGGAGACCCGGGAGCTTGAATGGCAACTTTCTTTGGATGCCTTCAATGCTCCGGGTCTGAATGAAAACTGCAACATTACTGCAGTTTTAAAATTACGAAGTTATTTGAAATAGGGGGTTTTACTACCTTGTCAAAATTATTAGACTAATTGTAATTTTTAGTGTATACACTTGTTTAATTTTGAGTATATATTCCCATATGCTTGTCCGAGGATTTTATTCTGTTTTTAGTGATTGTGTAAACTTATCTACTTTGTGCTGCAATTATTTTTGCATTCTTGTATGGTTTTCATTAGTAGTGTAATGACAGGTTTTATTTTGGTTGAAGTGACATATTTTTACCACTTCCTGCTTGTTTTATTTAAATTTGCGGTGAATGGTTGTGGTTTTTTATCTGATGAAGCTGCATCTTTGTCTGCGGCGAAAACGCTCTTTCGTATAAAAATAAAATTGTGTTCATTCATTTGGAGTCTGCTGGTGTTCTCTCTTCGTCTACCCATTAGTGAACTTGCTATAACAGTAGATATTTGAATGATCACTGCTGCAGTAGCCTTAGCTATATGGGTTTTATCCTGCCAAGGATATAACAGCTGTCCTGCTTTCAAAGCATCAAGGCACCTTTCATGGACCAAAATTGCCAAGCAGCTCAAGCTGAGCTGACTAAAAGACAGGTTTGGGCACAAAGCACTTCAGAGCTTTCCTGCCAGCAGATGGAGGGAGGTCAGACCTCTGAAAGGCAAGGTTAGGAATGACAAAACATAAATGTCCACACCCTTGCATAAAAGACACAAGAAACAAGGGGGTGGAGGGAGAGAGTGGATACTGTAGCAGTGATGATTCGAACATCTACTGTTATGGTAAGTTCAACTTATACAACTGTCCTATGTTCATCATATTGATCACTGCTGCAGTCACCTTAACTATATGGGTAGATTACCATAGACAACTATATTTAGAAGGTGGAAGGGGAAGGGTCCAGGAGTACCAGGGGAATGGTTTCAACAAAGCTTGATCTGGACCTAGGGAAGGAATCAAGCTTATAGTGCTTTGTAAAAGTATGTAGAGAGGACCAAGTAGCAGCTTCTAGAATACATCTAGAATCCAACTCTTTCAAAAAAGCCATAGAAGAAGCCAAGATCCTTGTTAAGTGGGCCTTGACCCTGCCTGGAATAGATTTGTCAAGGTGAATATAATAAAAGATAATGGTGTTAGACAACCATTTGTAAATAGCCTGTGTTGACACCAATTGTTGCTTCTTCTCACAACTGATCAGGTAATCTGAAAGATTTACTTCTATCAAGATAGTACCTGAGTTGTCTGTGGACATCCAATGTATAGACTATCCTTTCTCCATCATTTTTAGGTTCAGCAAAGAAAATGCGAAGATGGATAGTTTGACTTAAAGTAAACTCAGGAACCAAGGTATTGGGAGCAAATAACTAGAAAGGGCAGGTAATAGAATGGGAAGAGGCCAATAATTTATTTGGACTACATGTTAGAGATTGCCTTCCCTATCAAGGATTGATATCAGAGTATAGGCAAAGAGAAAGAAATAGAGGACGCCTAAATGAAAGACCAGCACTGGTAGAGTTTTTAATAGAATCTAGAACATAAGCTGCCATTAAAAAAGGAATAATTAGTAAAGCATATAAAATATTGCATGATAATTATAAGAATCAATCAGAGGGGCTTAGAAAGGATTGGGAAGAGAGATTGGATAAGCAATTCACAAAGAGACAATGGGGGGATATATGTATATTTCTCAAATATGCAACAAAGTCTAGAAGATTTAGGATCTTTGCCTGGAAGTGTTTACATAGGTATTTTTATACCCCAAGTAGACTCCAAAGAATTTTTCCCAGGTGGATAGCAAATATTGGAAGTTTGACAGGCGAGAAAAAGGTATCTGGGATCATATTTTTTGGGAGTGTAATGAGCTGGTGGACTCTTGGAATTCCCGGCGGGCAGCTCTGTTGAAGATGCTGGGTGAGCAGATTGGACTGACTGGGGGGATGATTTTTTGAGTTATGCTATAGAGTTGGAATTGCCTAGACATAGTAAAGCCTCGCTGAGTCTAATTATGTGGATGACAAAAAAGCAATTACTGGAAAATGGAAATCAAAGTCTAGCCCAACTTTACTGGAAATAGTGACTATAGTAACAGAGATAAAACAACTGGAATTGGAATCTTAGAAAAGAGAAGGCGCAAACTACATAGGAAAAAAATGGGAATTGTGGGAACAATATATGCAGAGCAGGAATGATGTTTAAGAGGCAGGATTTGAATGAGCTATATAATGCTTAACTAACAATGACTGGATGGTTTAAAAGTGATGTATAATGTTTACAACTACAGTTGTTTCAATGTTCTCTGTGATGTAAATTGTTTGTAACTAAAGTGATATCATTTTGTATGTTTTTCATTTATGTAAATGTAAGATTGCCTTTGTCATATGTGTAAATTTAATAAAGAAGGTTGGAATTAAAAAAATAGTTCTCAAAGAAACTCTTTCCTTGTGGAAAATGAGGTAGGGTTGACTCACTATAAGAGTTTACAATTCAGATGCCTTTCTTGCAGAGGCCAGAGCAATGAATAAACCTGTTTCCCATATTAAGGACCTCAAGTCAGCCAGATTAGCTAGTTCAAATGGAACAAGTATACGTTTCTCCAACACAAAATTAAGATCCCAAGGAGGGTCCACTGATTTACTTGGAGGCCTTATATTGCAAACCACCTTTCAAGAACATTTTAGCATGTGGCTGCTTTAAAGAGGAGGATTAATTGGCAGATATGCTGAAACAGCCGAGAAGCACATTTGGATAGAGGAATAAGAAAGGCCGTAGGAGAGTTACTCACCCAATATTGTAAATCCAGAGAACATCTAGCCTTGAATGCATGTTAGTTATGCTGTTGGCATCAACTAGACAACCTTTTCCATTTCCTGATATATGATTGTCTTGTAGTAGGCTTTCTCTATAAGTATCCACTGCACATCCTCAGAAAACAGATGCCTGAATGGAATTAAGACTTTATCATCCAGGCAGTCAAATGAAGATGATTGAAGTTGGGGTGAATCAAACACCCCATGCTTGTGTGAGTGGATCCATTCTGTGATGAAGCTTGTGGTAATTGCCCCTGATAATTTCCAAAAGAAGAGAGAACCATGGTTGCCTGGGCAGGAAAGGAGTCACCGCAATGATTTTGGAGGATTTCTTCTGAATTTTCAGAAATACCCTGGATATTGGTGGAAAGGGTAAAAAGGCATACAAGCACATTCCTTTCCAAAAAGAAGAAAAGACATCTGACTTCCAAGCCTTCTGCTTGGAGTCATAGAACAAAATTTTGCCAGTTGATTGTTCAGAGAGGAGGCAGAGATGTCTACTTGAGGAACTCCCCATAGATGGGCCAAATCTTGGAAGACACCCAGATCTAGTTTCCATTTGTGAGGGTCTGCCCTGGTCCTGCTCAGTTTGTCTGCCACACAATTTTTCTCTGACAGGATTTAGGATGCTTGTAAAGTAAGACTGCACTATGAAATTATATCCTAACCTAACATGGCTAGTCTTTAAAGGGGGTACAGCATGTTTTTCCCTTGCTTGTTGATGTACCACATCACTGTGTTATTGTCTGTAACCACTTGAAGAGGTCCTGGGGACTAAAGATGTTTCAGAGAATTGAATGACTTGATCAGGGCAAGAATCTCCTAGATATTTATGTGCTAGCATCTGTCCTTGTTGTCCCACAACCCTGCACATTTATCCGCCTGAAACTGCTCCCCAAGCAAAGTCTGAAGCATCTAGGTGACTGACTCCTTTGAAGGAGGGAGGGAGGGAGAAGGAGAGACCTTGATTTAAGGATATCTGTTGTCTCCACTAAGTGACTTTTGTTCTGACAAACTCCAGTCCTGGAATCTGAAAAGATAAATGGTGTTGATTCTCAGACTAAAGAGATAGACAGCACAGTGTTGCAGTGGTAGCATTGTCACCTCACAGCAAGAGGTTCTCTGGTTCGATTCTTGGCCTGGGTTCCTTCTGTATGGAGTCTGCATGTCCTCCCTGTGTTCATGTTGGTTCCCTCTGGGTGCTGCGGTTTCCTCCCATGTTACAAAGACATGTATCTAGAGTGTTTCTCTGCAGGCCTCCACTGAAAATTGGCTTTGTTCCAAGTTGGACTTCCCTGGTTAACAAATAATAAATACATTTCAGATACCCCTGTATCTTTCTCATGTGGAGTCTTGGCAGGGGTCTCATGAGAATCATGGATGCCATGAGTTCCAAAATCCTGACATATTCCCTTACAGTGATTGAAGTCTGAGTGGAAAAACATAGTAGCAGATCAAAATAAAGATCTATATTTTTCCTGTGGAAGAAAAGCTATTTGAAATGAGGTGTCTAGTTGACATTCCAGGAACACAATCATTTTGTAAGGAAGTTAAGAAAGACTTGAATGTTCTCTTGGAGCCTCAGCTTGTGCAAGATATTGCTCACAAAAGAGAGAGGTTCCTGACATTTTGAAAAAGACTCTGCAAAGGTAAGCAAGTCATCTAAATCTGGAGAAATGTGAATTCCCTGTAGCATGCAATAAACTATAACTGGAACTAGACACTTTGTGAATACTCGGTGCAGTGAGATAGTCCACAGGGTAAGGCAGAGAACTGATAATATGATCCATACACACAAAACCTTAAGAAAAGCCTAACATTTTGATGAATAGAAATGTGATGATGTTTGTTTGTCTTTTCGACTTTTCCCAGTTAGGGGTCGCCACAGCAGAACTCCGCTCCGCTAATGATTGGCAGTAGATTTTTATTGGGCCAAGTTGCCAGCCCGATGCCCAGCCTTCAGTGAAGGCACTGCCATTCACCTATGTCTTTCGGAGGCCACTTGACCACGGAGAGGACATGCAGACTCCACACAGAAGGCACTCCAGCCGAGAAATGAACAGAAGAACCTCTTGCTGTGAGGCAACAACGGTACTGCTGTACCACTGCGGCTGTGAATAGAAATGTGATGATAAGCATGTTTTATGTCTAGCATTATCAGCAAACCTGAAAGAGAAAGAGGAAGCAAAAGGTTGTGAAGTGACATAATTTTGAATTTGGGCACTATTACAAACAGGTTTAGGAAAGAAAGTTCCAGAACTGGTCTCGAAGCATTTTCTTTCTCTGACTCTAGGAACATTCTTGTATAAAACCCCTTTCCCACTTGGGAAGGAGGAACTGATTCTATCACTTCTTGGGATAGGATATGCTAAAGAACAGGTGGAAATAAAAGTCTGACCCCCTGGAAAGAAGTAATTTCCTCCCACTGCCATCTGTAACCATGATGGATGATTTTCAGACCCCTTTATCTGAAACAGTCTGTTGCCAAAGATAAAAATGGAGATTCAGACTTTCTGGAAGAGAAAGAGGGTGAAGTGGGAGGGGGTTGCAAGGTCTGTTGAGTAGTCATTCAGACTTATTGGAGTGTCCTTGGTTCCTTGGTTTGGGAAGGTATGAGACTTCTTTTTGGAACCTCCCTGCCACTTCTTCTAGAACATCTGTTTACCTGAGTTCTGTTGAGATTGTTTATTCTGCTTTTTTTTTTTTTTTTTTTACTGAATTTGGATGGGGAGAAAGAAAATCCCTTGGAAATTTTGAAAAAAAGAGGCCTGGAAATCTTAAGAGATTCCATGAATCAACTTGCCTCTTTCATCACACTTTTTGATCAACTCTGCAGCAAAGGGACCAAACACTAAACCTCTATCCAATGGATAATTTAAAATCTAATTTTTAACATCATCTCGAAGGTTTTCTAATGCAGCCAAGCAAACCTCCTTAAAACCATACCCGTGGCCATAGTCATACACACACTGTAAACAATAGGAAACTAAGTTATTTAAAGCAGATTTTTATTCACAAGAATAGACTGTAGATAATATAATAATAAATATGTTTTGTACTTGATCTATCTCAGTGCTGTTTAAATGTTCTGTGCTGCATTTATTGATTTGTTTGAATTTATCACCATTTGCAGATTGCGCTTGTTAAAGAAACACATTTGTTACTGCACTGCTGTTAGATCATTTTAACAGTATAGTGATATTTCCTATTTTCCTCAGATACAGCAAAAGGTGTTCTGAGTTTGCCAAACCATTTTTAAGTTTTGCAAAATTTTTCTGTGTTTGTAGAACTTTTCATAGGTTTGCACGTGTTTTTGTATTTGGGAGCATTTTTCCTGGTTTGTGAACTTATTTCCAAGAATTCCTGATACTAAAGGAGTTCTGCCTTTTGTTGTAAAGCATTTGTTACTACACTTCAGCTCAAAACCAGTTAATTTTACATTAAGCGAGTTTTATTCTGTACTCTGGTGGGAACAGAGGGCTGATTCAACCTATCCGAGTTGGGAACTATTAGTGGAAGGTCTGTGTGTTTATCTGATTGGCCTGATGGATTAACTGTGTAAAATCCTTAAATTTTTGTGAGATTGTGCACATTTATTCAGAGCTTCCCTGTGTTGGCTTGGACACCTGTGACTACAAGACACTGGATTGTATCTAAAGCCATCTGTGGACCTACAAAGGTGATACAAGTATTATTTTGCACTTGCTCTAATTCTTTTAGTGCTATTTAACAGTTCTGTGATATAGCTATTGATTTTTTTGAATTTGTCACTGTTTTTCAGCCTGCACTTGTTAAAGAAATGCCATATATTTCTTACTGTACTGTTCTTAGGTCATTTTAATAGTATCCTGATACCTCCTAGCCTCCTCTTATACTGCAAAAACTGTTCTGAGTTTGCCAAAGTCCTCCTGAGTTTGCTAAAATCTTTATAAGTTTTCCAGAAGTTTTTTTTTTATGTTTGCAGAAGTCTTCCTACAACTGTAAACATTTTTTTTGTATTTGGGAATATTTCTCAGGGTTTGTGAACTTCTTTCCAAGGATTCTTGAAACTGCAGGAGGTCTGCCTTTTGTTTTAAAGCCTTTGTTACTGCACTTAAGCTCAAAACCAGTTTGCTTTACATTAACAAGGTTTTATTCTGCACTCTGGTGGGAGCAGAGTGCACTGCTGATTCAACCCATTCAAGCTGGGAACTGCAGATGGAAGGCTTAGTGTGTGTTGATCTGATTGCCCTGAAAGATTAACTGTGTAAAAGTCCTTCATCCTGCTGGTATAACAACAGTCACCATTGCCTTGTATATAAGTAACCTCTCCAGTTTAAAATGTTCTATAGGAAATACTGACCATAGTCTCCCATTGTTTATAGCTGCCCCAGAGACTTCCCATGCTTTGGAACAAGATTCCAATCTACATTAGGCTGAGCCCCTCGCTACAGTCTTCAAGAGAAACCTTGACAAGTGGATGGGAAACAGAAAGTTTACCCTGGGGATAACTTCAATAACTCTGCTGGACAGAGGCACAGGGAACTAATCTAAGGGGGGGGGTGTGGCAGAGAAAGTCAACACATTCTAGCTAGACTTATAAATGCCTTTGGGCAGATAGCCTAGTACCTACCTATGAACCTATGAACCTATGAAGAGTTTCCAGTTTATGCAGATGGCAGCATCACTTCAGGTCATCCTATAGTATAACCACTAAACACTATGACTTAGACCTTTAAGTGACTCTCCCGTCTCCTTCCCATCTACTAGGGATCTGGTATAATGGATAGGTGCTTCTCTGTCATTTCTGTTTCTGACCTGGGAGATATAAGCATCTTGAGGCTGTTTATTAACTGCTTCATATTCCCTGACAACTATTTAATTTTAGAACAGACAAATACAGTCTGTGAGAGATGTAGATACACAATATTGTTGGAGACCAAGCTCTCACATATGCACATGAAAAATGCAAAAAAGTTTGTCAACATTACACCCAAAATACTCACTGCCAACACTAAGAAACAAACACACAGACCCACATATGAGAAGGTACTCACATGTAATGTACCCAAACCTACAGGACCTCCTAAAAGCATCTCTCAGTGGCCCTGTGTATGCTCAAAAAGGATAGCACCTCACACAACGCATAACTCTAAAAATCATAGTAGACTCGCTTCCAAGCCTATAAGGCAGCCGACCACATGGCCAAACATTTTAGTTATTGAAGATCCCATTGTAAAGCATACTGATGCCCTCCTGCCCCCCTTACCAGGCTAAACAAGGAGAAGATCACAGTGATCTGTCAGTCTGGATCCAGGATCTACCAGATCACACAGTATGACACAGTGATAGTCCATTTTGGTGTAAACAATGTAAGATGTACCCCACTGGACTATAAGAAGAGAGACATGATGAAGATCTGTGCATCTGTGTCCCAGGTGGGTATGAATCTAGCCTTGAGTAGCATCCTACCTTCACCAATGATGATGCCACAGTAGCAGCAAAAAATAATTGATTTCAAAAATTGACTTAGTTTCTGGTGTCACAAGGGAATCCAGTGTCTGTCAGCCTGGAGAGACATGATCGACAAACCACTATGCCTTGCTAGAGATGATTTGCACTTGTCGCCACTTGGTTTCTGGATACTGGCAAAAACTTCATCTATCCCCATAACAAAAATAACTCAAAATCACCTAAAGGTACTGCTGCTCATTGCAAGGAGTTTAAATAAAAAACTGCACTCCCTGGAAGTGCTCTTCACCCTGGACAACACAGACATATGTGCAGTCACATAAACATGGTTCAGAACCATGGAGAGCACCAAAGTTATCAAAGGCTACAATGCCTTTCATACATTCTGATCCCCCTCAACTCAGGATAAAACAAAGAAAGGAGGTGTCTCACTGTTCATAAAGGAAAAGTACACTGCTAGACTGGCCCAACAACATGAATGACTTGAGCTGCTTCACACCCAACTAATCATAGATGCAACCCCCTATCATATCCTTGCTAGCTACAGTTCCCCTAACATGAGTCTGGAAAAACCACATCTCCTACCTAAACCTACTGAAATCTCTTAACATTCAGCTTAACACCATACTTACATGTGACTTTAACTACCCCTCCATAAACTGGGAGACGTATATGACCCATAATTCACTTGGTAAAAGGTATTTGGAATTTGTCAATGCAAACACCCTGGAGCAACTAGTTAGCTCCGCAACTAGAGGTACAAATACCTAGACCTGGTACTAACAAACATGGAGAGATACTGCTCCCTCCAGTACAGTAAATCTTCTGTGGTAAGATCTAACCACAAAATTATCTCTTTTAGTATTAAAACTAACCTACAACCCCCATCAAACTCCAAACCTGTTAAGAACTTTGCTAAGGCCAATTACTTCAAACTAAGTGACAGCTTATTAAACGTCCAAGCCCCACAAACCTGAATGACAGTCCTTCTCTGGGCTGTACACAAAACCACATTCATAGCTGCATAGAAGATGCAGTACCTGTCCGAGTCAAACCTATGATTACTGACAAAAATAAACCACTCTGGTGGACTCCTAGCATAAATAGGCTATTCAACAAAAGGAAAAAAAAGTCCTCCTCAAAGCCAAGAAAGAAGAGACAAAACAGTGCAAAAAGACACTTGTATAAAACCCCTTTCCCACTTGGGAAGGAGGAACTGATTCTATCACTCCTTGGGATAGGATATGCTAAAGAACAGGTGGAAATAAAAGTCTGACCCCCTGGAAAGAAGTAATTTCCTCCCACTGCCATCTGTAACCATGATGGATGATTTTCAGACCCCTTTTTCTGAAACAGTCTGTTGCCAAAGATAAAAATGGAGATTCAGACTTTCTGGAAGAGAAAGAGGATGAAGTGGGAGGGGGTTGCAAGGTCTGTTGAGTAGTCATTCAGACTTATTGGAGTGTCCTTGGTTCCTTGGTTTGGGAAGGTATGAGACTTCTTTTTGGAACCTCCCTGCCACTTCTTCTAGAACATCTGTTTACCTGAGTTCTGTTGAGATTGTTTATTCTGCTTTTTTTTTTTTTACTGAATTTGGATGGGGAGAAAGAAAATCCCTTGGAAATATTGAAAAAAGAGGCCTGGAAATCTTAAGAGATTCCATGAATCAACTTGCCTCTTTCATCACACTTTTTGATCAACTCTGCAGCAAAGGGACCAAACATTAAACCTCTATCCAATGGATAATTTAAAATCTAATTTTTAACATCATCTGGAAGGTTTTCTAATGCAGCCAAGCAAACCTCCTTAAAACCATACCCGTGGCTATAGTCATACACACACTGTAAACAATAGGAAACTAAGTTATTTAAAGAAGATTTTTCTTCACAATAATAGACTGTAGATAATATAATAATAAATATGTTTTGTACTTGATCTATCTCAGTGCTGTTTAAATGTTCTGTGCTGAATTTATTGATTTGTTTGAATTTATCACCATTTGCAGATTGCGCTTGTTAAAGAAACACATTTGTTACTGCACTGCTGTTAGATCATTTTAAAAGTATAGTGATATTTCCTATTTTCCTCAGATACAGCAAAAGTTGTTCTGAGTTTGCCAAACCATTTTTAAGTTTTGCAAAATTTTTCTGTGTTTGTAGAAGTTTTCATAGGTTTGCGCATGTTTTTGTATTTGGGAGCATTTTTCCTGGTTTGTGAACTTATTTCCAAGAATTCCTGATACTAAAGGAGTTCTGCCTTTTGCTGTAAAGCATTTGTTACTACACTTCAGCTCAAAACCAGTTAATTTTACATTAAGCGAGTTTTATTCTGTACTCTGGTGGGAACAGAGGGCTGATTCAACCTATCCGAGTTGGGAACTATTAGTGGAAGGTCTGTGTGTTTATCTGATTGGCCTGATGGATTAACTGTGTAAAATCCTTAAATTTTTGTGAGATTGTGCACATTTATTCAGAGCTTCCCTGTGTTGGCTTGGACACCTGTGACTACAAGACACTGGATTGTATCTAAAGCCATCTGTGGACCTACAAAGGTGATACAAGTATTATTTTGCACTTGCTCTAATTCTTTTAGTGCTATTTAACAGTTCTGTGATATAGCTATTGATTTTTTTGAATTTGTCACTGTTTTTCAGCCTGCACTTGTTAAAGAAATGCCATATATTTCTTACTGTACTGTTCTTAGGTCATTTTAATAGTATCCTGATACCTCCTAGCCTCCTCTTATACTGCAAAAACTGTTCTGAGTTTGCCAAAGTCCTCCTGAGTTTGCTAAAATCTTTATAAGTTTTCCAGAAGTTTTTTTTTAATGTTTGCAGAAGTCTTCCTACAACTGTAAACATTTTTTTTGTATTTGGGAATATTTCTCAGGGTTTGTGAACTTCTTTCCAAGGATTCTTGAAACTGCAGGAGGTCTGCCTTTTGTTGTAAAGCCTTTGTTACTGCACTTAAGCTCAAAACCAGTTTGTTTTACATTAACAAGGTTTTATTCTGCACTCTGGTGGGAGCAGAGTGCACTGCTGATTCAACCCATTCAAGCTGGGAACTGCAGATGGAAGGCTTAGTGTGTGTTGATCTGATTGCCCTGAAAGATTAACTGTGTAAAAGTCCTTCATCCTGCTGGTATAACAACAGTCACCATTGCCTTGTATATAAGTAACCTCTCCAGTTTAAAATTTTCTATAGGAAATACTGACCATAGTCTCCCATTGTTTAAGCTGCCCCAGAGACTTCCCATGCTTTGGAACAAGATTCCAATCTACATTAGGCTGAGCTCCTCGCTAACAGTCTTCAAGAGAAACCTTGACAAGTGGATGGGAAACAGAAAGTTTACCCTGGGGATAACTTCAATAACTCTGCTGGACCGAGGCACAGGGAACTAATCTAAGGGGGGGGGGGTGGCGAAAGTCAACACATTCTAGATAGACTTATAAATGCCTTTGGGCAGATAGCCTAGTACCTACCTATGAACCTATGAACCTATGAAGAGTTGCCAGTTTATGCAGATGGCAGCATCACTTCAGGTCATCCTATAGTATAACCACTAAACACTATGACTTAGACCTTTAAGTGACTCTCCCCTCTCCTTCCCATCTACTAGGGATCTGGTATAATGGATAGGTGCTTCTCTGTCATTTCTGTTTCTGACCTGGGAGATATAAGCATCTTGAGGCTGTTTAGTAACTGCTTCATATTCACTGACAACTATTTAATTTTAGAACAGACAAATACAGTCTGTGAGAGATGTAGATACACAATATTGTTGGAGACAAAGCTTTCACATATGCACATGAAAAATGCAAACAAGTTTGTCAACATTTCACCCAAAATACTCACTGCCAACACTAAGAAACAAACACACAGACCCACATATGAGAAGGTACTCACATGTAATGTACCCAAACCTACAGGACCTCCTAAAAGCATCTCTCAGTGGCCCTGTGTATGCTCAAAAAAGATAGCACCTCACACAACGCATAACTCTAAAAATCATAGTAGACTCGCTTCCAAGCCTATAAGGCAGCCGACCACATGGCCAAACATTTTAGTTATTGAAGATCCCATTGTAAAGCATACTGATGCCCTCCTGTCCCCCTTACCAGGCTAAACAAGGAGAAGATCACAGTGATCTGTCAGTCTGGATCCAGGATCTACCAAATCACACAGTATGACACAGTGATAGTCCATTTTGGTGTAAACAATGTAAGATGTACCTCACTGGACTATATGAAGAGAGACATGATGAAGATCTGTGCATCTGTGTCCCAGGTGGGTATGAATCTAGCCTTGAGTAGCATCCTGCCTTCACCAATGATGATGTCACAGTAGCAGCAAAAAATAATTGACTTCAAAAATTGACTTAGTTTCTGGTGTCACAAGGGAATCCAATGTCTGTCAGCCTGGAGAGACATGATCGACAAACCACAATGCCTTGCTAGAGATGATTTGTGCTTGTCGCCACTTGGTTTCTGGATACTGGCCAAAACTTCATCTATCCCCATAACAAAAATCACTCAAAATCACCTAAAGGGACTGCTGCTCATTGCAAGGAGTTTAAATAAAAAACTGCACTCCCTGGAAGTGCTCTTCACCCTGGACAACACAGACATATGTGCAGTCACATGAACATGGTTCAGAACCATGGAGAGCACCACAATTATCAAAGGCTACAATGCCTTTCATACATTCTGATCCCCCTCAACTCAGGATAAAACAAAGGGAGGAGGTGTCTCACTGTTCATAAAGGAAAAGTACACTGCTAGACTGGCCCAACAACATGAATGACTTGAGCTGCTTCACACCCAACTAATCATAGATGCAACCCCCTATCATATCCTTGCTAGCTACAGTTCCCCTAACATGAGTCTGGAAAAACCACATCTCCTACCTAAACCTACTGAAATCTCTTAACATTCAGCTTAACACCATACTTACATGTGACTTTAACTACCCCTCCATAAACTGGGAGACGTATATGACCCATAATTCACTTGGTAAAAGGTTTTTGGAATTTGTCAAAGCAAACACCCTGGAGCAACTAGTTAGCTCCCCAACTAGAGGTACAAATACCTAGACCTGGTACTAACAAACATGGAGAGATACTGCTCCCTCCAGTACAGTAAATCTTCTGTGGTAAGATCTAACCACAAAATTATCTCTTTTAGTATTAAAACTAACCTTCAACCCCCATCAAACTCCAAACCTGTTAAGAACTTTGCTAAGGCCAATTACTTCAAACTAAGTGACAGCTTATTAAACGTCCAAGCCCCACAAACCTGAATGACAGTCCTTCTCTGGGCTGTACACAAAACCACATTCATAGCTGCATAGAAGATGCAGTACCTGTCCGAGTCAAACCTATGATTACAGACAAAAATAAACCACTCTGGTGGACTCCTAGCATAAATAGGCTATTCAACAAAAGGAAATAAAAGTCCTCCTCAAAGCCAATAAAGAAGAGACAAAACAGTGCAAAAAGACACTCCCCAGTCTAAACAAACAAAAAAAAATTAGAGAGATTTTCGAATCTGCTAAAGCAAACTATGAGGCAAATATAATCTCCCAGGTGAAAGATAAGCATAAGGATTTTTTTAAATTATGTTTGCAACCTCCAGGGAAACGGTCAGCAATGTGCAGAGTTAATCATGAGTGGCAACACTTACACCCAGCCTGAAACTATAGTAAACCTGCTAGCCAATAAGTTTCTTCAAACTTCTCCCCCATCACCTCCTACCACACCCAAAGAAATACTTGCAACCATCCCCCTACCAGTCATTACGAGGGAAAAAGTCCTTACTGCACTTGCTAAAGGCAAAAATACATCCCCCATGAGTCCTAAAACATTACAGGATGCTTCTTGAATAGGTTAAAATAGACTCTATTAGGTTCATTAGAAACCCTCTTTAACCACAGCCTTAGAATGGACCTTGTCCCAGAGGATTGGAGGACTGTAGCAATCATCCCTCTGCACAAGTAGGGGGCTCATGAAATGACCCAGGAAACTAGAGACCCATAAGCTTGACCAGTCTAATCTGCAAAGTCATGGATAGAATTATCATTGACCTAATTAATAATAACACAGGAAATCTCCAAACACTGGACCAGACCCAATATGGCTTTGTCAAAGGGACATCTTGTCTGGTCAATCTGGTGGACTTCTTCGAGAAAGTCACCAGGGCTATGGATGAGGGAAAACCATACACACCACTCATCTAGACCTGGCCAAAGCTTTTGATACAATTACTCACTCTGGGATCATAGATAAACTTAGTGAGTTAGGCATAAACCCCTACATTGTTAGATGGATACCAAACTGACTCATTGACAGGATGCATGCTGTCCAGGTAGGAAAATCCACTTCCATTAAGAAACCTGTTAGTAGCAGTATCCCAGAGGGCTCAGTGTTGGGAAGCCTCCTGTTTGGTATATACTTCTGTGAAGTGAAGGCTAATGTTGGGGGCCTGTCGGTCACCAAGTTCACTGACCACTGTAATCTGGGAGCAACAACGATGTTGACATTCTACAAAAAGGTCTAAAAATGACAAATGACTGAAGCCAGAACTATGGGCTGAACATAAATGCTAAAAATGCATAATCATACCATTTGTTAAATCTGATATCCCTGCAAATTATAATGTTGATAGCACACCCCTAAAAGTTGACCCACTGATGAGGGACCTAAGAACCCAGATAGACAGCAACCTAAACTTTGACCACAGGTAGATACAGTGGTGAGGAAATCCTTCTGTGTGGCTTAACTTATAAGAAAAGGCATGGATTCAAGGTCTAAGGAAGTCATAGTGCCATTGTACTTGGCCCTCATCAGGCCCGTAATCAAGTACAATGCTCGCTTTTGCATGTACCTAACCAGGGACTTAACACTAATTATAATAGCCCGAGAGGTTTCTCAATAAAAAATACAAAGCAAAGAACACGCCTTACGCAAACAGACTAAAGGCCCCCTATCTCTTTATTCTGTCATATCATTTATGGACATGTGACTTATACCTAACCTACAAGGCATTCTCTGATCCAGCCCTGATTAAACTGCAACATATCTGTAAGAAAAATGATATGAGGGTTACACGTTCCATGGACCTGAACCTTATTTGTGACTCTAACAGAATTTGCTGGAGAGGAAGATTCATATACCAAAGGCTACCTTGTCTATGGAATAAACTTCCCAACTTTGTAAAACAAAGCCTGTCCCTCACTCTGTTCAAAAAGAATTTGGATAAATTGATGGGGAACCATACATTTATTCCTGGGGTACTGCCCACATCCCTTATAGACAGAGGCAATCTGTAAAATGACTCAGGGATCTAACACCCAAAGACCCACTACCCTGCTACCACCCCATCCCATATCTCGGGAATTAAGACATAATATTGTCATATTCTGGGTATTATTGTTTAAGCTTGTAAAGGCTCTTATGTCATTAGCCTAGTAACCACCTGGGAACCTATGAACCTATAAAACATTCCTCATACTTTTACAATATGTCAGAATAAACTTTAACATATAAGCCTGATGATTTAAAATTCTGAAATTCAAAGTTGAGAAGTATACATTTTCTTTCCATACCTATCAATAATTTTCCCATACTTATTAGCAGGAGTAGGACTGGAATTAACTAGTAGCAAAGGAGTCAATTAAGGCTATAGCTGCTGGGTCAGGTTTGGGAATAGTGTATAAAAATGTAAAACACTGAGGAACTTTATATGTCTTATCTGCTTTTTTAGGGACAGCTTGCTGACTATCTGAAAAATTGCAGGTGGTTAGACACACATCATCTAAAACAGATAGGATAGGAGGAATGGATGTAGCTTCTGAAAATTCCTTCTGTAACAATGCATATTATTTTTTGAGGGACTGAGAAACCTTAGTGTTCTTCCACTGAAAACACCGGGCCATTCTGGCAATAGTTTCAGAGAAAGCAAAGCACCCACAGGGAGAATCAGAAAGAGGGCTCTCCTCTGAGTCTGAATCAAAAATCTGAAGACAAAACCCTGAATCCATCCCTACATCTTCCTGTTCAGATTCAGAATCTTGAATTACTGCAGGAAAAGAGGTGTCCCTCCTTATTTTACAGAAAGCTAATCTACAGGAAGGATCAGTAAGCGGATTCAAAGCCTGAACCAGTCCCCATAATCTACTACTATGCAAAGAAATTTGAGGAGGAGTAGAAACATGATTGGCTTTCTGTTTCTTTTTAGCAGGAAAAATGGGTCTCACCATATTACTAATGGCAGCCACTGATTCTGTAGGGAACGGGTACAGCATTCTGACACAACAGGAAAACCCTCTATGTTCCCTCTCCAATGACCAACAAGAATGGTTCTCCCTTGCCCACTGAGAAGACCCCAACAGCTGTAGAGGGTGTGTCTAACCCCTGGTCCATAGTGCTTGTAGGTGCTATACCAGAGGGTGGCAGGTAAAAAGATGAGTGGTCTGAGGTGCAACAAATGGCCACAGCTGAGTCACCCACCTGTGTCTGAGGCAAATTGCTAACCTGCTGTGGTGGCAAAGGCTGTTTGCTTAACTTTTTATTTTTGTGGTTGGAAGAAGGGCCGACCATGGGACCTATAGTTTGCACCATATGTTATATTACACATGATTTCATTATTACTAAAATAAATAATTATGCATTTCACACAGCTTATAAAATATATAGATCTTGAGTTATCTGCATCTGAGAACATGTATATCTCCTGACATACAGTATCATACTGGCCTTGGGGATTTTGAGCCATTTCCTTATTGATTAGTAACTGACCCTTCAACCATTTGTCTTGCCTGATAACATAGGTTCATAGGTTCATAGGTAGGCACTAGGCTATTGGCCTTAGAGCCTATATAAGCCTAGCCAAAATGGTACCCTGGCTTTTGCTACCCAAGAAAATTATTTTCCTGTGCCCCTGACGAGCAGAGCCACAGAGGTGATCCCCGGGGTGACTTTCCTATTTCCCATCCAATCATCAAGATTTTTCTTGAAGAGTGCTAATGAGGAGCTTTGTTTGATATAGATAGGTAGTTTGTTCCAGAGTATGGAAAGTCTCTGGGACAGGAATCTATCCCTTCAGCATGTTCTATTTATTGTGGTGACAAGGTTTAGGTCCCTAGAGCGTGTAGATCAGAGGGATTGGGATTTCTTTATGTAGAGCATGTCCAATTGCTCTGGGTTTTGTATGTTAGGCAGAGATCACCTTTGAGTAGGCGATATGGGATGGAGTAAAGCTGGAGTTTTTTGAGACGGTCTGCATAGGGCATCTGTTTGAGGCCAGTAATCCTCTTTGTGAGGATCCTGTCTTGGATGCTTCTTGGATCAGGGATTTTTTTTTGTATACAGAACTCTGTAGATATCCACAATTGTTTGAAAAACACTATTAGGATTTAATAATTCAGTCAAGTAAGGACAGCTTCTCTAACCTCTTCATTCAGGGAGGAGTGATAGGAAGGAAAAACATGAGAAGAGGAGGCATAATCAAGAAGTTTGAATTAACCACAAAAATATACTCTGGGATTCAGCAAACGTCTGTGCAAGAATAGCTTATTCGTGCATGGAAGGGACCATTCCCGTGCAGCACACCATGTATATTCATGAAGGCGTGCTGCCATGCTGTAATACGGACATGGTTCTGAGTATGAGTGCAGGGGGTGTGTCTAAGAGCAGTGCTCTAACAATACAAATGCCCCTTGGTCTCCATAATTGCCATACAGCAATGTAAATGTAGAGAGAGTGTCTGCGGACACCAGTAATACTCAACCTCACAAGAAATCTGGACAAAGCCATAAAAACAATAGGGGCAAATGTGAGATATTGCTCTCACAAACTTATAAAGTCGATAGAATGACAGGCTTCGCATTAGCATGAATTACCCAAAGGGTATGAAGTGTAAAACTCAAATGTCTGTCATTATTTACTAACTGCAGTCTTTAACGCATTGCCACTAATCTGCCAGAAAGCCACAATTGTATGACAAATGGACCAAAAATATAAGGCAAACAGCCAAGGACCCTTTCCATATCACCAGCTGTCTTATCCCTGTGCTCTTCCAAGAAAGGAAGAAAGAAAGTATGTGTTCTCCTAATACTGGCAGAAAAGCTGACATTTAGTATTGTATATTTCTTGTTGCTTGTAATTGTAAGCTTCCAGCCAGGACTGCCAGCAGCCATGCCCTCCTCTGCATCCAGTAGTTAGATTACAGACCCTTAGTCCCTCTATTGCTGCCTCCTTTAGCTGATTCATAATTAGTATCTCGTCCTTGACCAGTCTTTCCCAGACATTACTTCTGCTGTAATAACATTCCTTGTCCACTAGGTGGCACCCTTATCCAGTCCCATCCATTAGTCTAGCCTGCTATCCTATAATTTACTTCTACTACTTTCTGCTGCCTATACCTTGCTCCTGCTATCCTATAATTTACTTCTATTACATTCTGCTGCCTATGAGGCCGCGGTAGTGGTGCTGTGGTAGCGTTGTCTCCTCACAGCAAGACGTTGTCATGTTCGAATCTCAGCTAGAGCATCTTCTGTGTGGAGACATGCATGAATGGGTGTACCTTCGTTGAAGGTTGTGCATCAGGGCTGGTAACTCAGCATGTAAAAATTCACTACCAAACATTAGCGGACCGGAGTTCTGCTGTGGCGACCTCTAACCTGGATAAGCCGAAAGACACAACAACATTCTGCTGCCTATACCTTGCTCCTATCATTCTTTCACATACCTCTTGCTCTTCTGTAAACACCACTTTCCTCCTCTGAACATTACCACTCTACTTTATATCATTCTGTACTCATCCGCACTTGAACTTACCTGAGCAATCAGCAATCCACTGATTGTTCATCCTGAGCTGTTTCACTCACTTGTCTCTACTGGCTCCATTTGCCCTTTGCGCTCACTCCACTCCCCTACCCCCTAATCCCACCCACCCCTACTACTTGCACTTTTATTCCTTCCAGTAGACTCCTCCCATTCTCCACCATTCCAATTACTGGCCTCCTCACTCCACCCCTCATCTTCTCCACCCATCAATTAAAGGCCACTCCCCACACACACTATAGTACACCCTACACCCCCTTTATCATTCTCTCTCTTATACCCTACCTATACTATACCTCCCATACTTCTCTATCTTACATACTTAATCCATTACATCATGCATTCTCCATTCCTACATACCCCATAAATCCCCTTCATCACTCTCTTAATTCTAATTCCATTGCACCATACTACCTCCTATAACTCCACTCCTCTTCCACCCTCTTTTCTGTTCCACCTCACCACTCCCAGCCCCCTTTTCACCCCACCACAACTCACTGCCATACCATATCATCCTCACTAGTACAGTCTGACCTTCTCTACTACTTTAAACCAAAGATCTTACCCACCTCAACAAAACATAACTTCCCTAAAGCTCTGATCTATTGTCCCCAACAGTCAAAAGGCAAACTAAATCTCCTAGTATCTCCCTTCTTCGTCCACCTATTTCTAGCAGGTGATATACACCCAAACTCTGGACCTAGTACTACTAACAACCTCATCCCCCCAAGAACTACCAATACCACCAACCTCAAAAGCCTAAAAATAGTTATTCTCAATGCCCAGAGTCTACGAAATAAAGCAACTATCTTCCATGCCTGGCTTCACCAGAACCTACCTGACATTGTAGCCATCTCTGAGACTTGGCTAAAACCTACCATCTCTAACTCAGAAATCCTTATCCCTGGCTTTTAAGCCCTTAGATATGACTGCTTAAATAGAAAAGGTGGAGGAGTAGCCTTGATATTCTCTAATCTATCCCCATTATTTTTACTACAAATGAATATTCACAAAAGTTATCCCTTTATCCCTTTATATTCTCAGGTAACATAACCAAACCCTATATCTCAGTTCTACAATACTGAACTAGTAATAGGTTTACTACAAATGAATATTCACAAAAGTATCTGCACCATATCCCTTTATATTCCCCCAGGTAACATACCCAAACCCCATTCCCCATTTCAACAATGCAGAACTAGTAATAGGTTTAACTAGTAACAGGTTTACTACAAATGAATATTCACAAAAGTATCTGCATCATATCCCTTTATATTCCCCAGGTAACAACACCACCACCCTAGAAGAAATGATCCAATGGGCCTCAACTAACATTAACCTAGAGACCTACATTCTAGGCGATGTTAATATAGATTGGAACAAAATTAAAAAGCCATATCTGGCAATCTATTCAACTTTACTCAATTTACTAACTCTATCACTAGACCTAACAAAATCAGTCCTCCAGGATCTATGCTGGACTGCATCCTAGCTACCCACCCTAACAACATTTTAGACTCAGGCATCCTTCCTGACTCTTTTAGTGACCACTTGCCTGCCTTCATCCACCGAGCAACCCAGTCTCCCCCTCTCCAGCACCAATACATACATACACATAACCTAACAAACTTCAACCCTGTAAATTTCTCTAACACACTCAAACAAACTGGAACAATCTAAAAACTCTTCCTCTTGACAGTGCCTTCGAATTCTTTAACTCTACTTCCCTAAATGTACTTAATTCCCATGCTTCACCACGAACTATAAGAGTCAAACCCAACTCCACCCCATGGTTAACTAGGGAAACCAAAAAACTTATGCAACAGAGAGATACATTCTGGAAACTTTCTCAGCACAATAAACAACCAGAAACCCTTGTTCAATATAAGCAACTCTGCAACCTTACAAAAAGACATATAATCAAAGACAAACAATCCTACTATATGACACTCCAAGCCAACCACTCCAAAACCCCCAAATACTTCTGCAAGCCCATTAACTCACTTCTCAACCCAGGCACCAAAAATAACCCTTGTCCTGACACTACCAGGTCTGATCCAGAAATTGCCACTCTTTTCAACTCCTTCTTTACTAACTCTGTAGCTGAACTAAATAAGACCTTCCAAATTAACCCATCCACACAGTTCAGTCACTCTACCCGAGCCTCTAAACCCAGCCCTCCCCCTACCTTTGAACTTAAACCAGTCCCTACCTCATATATAAAAAAAAACTTCTCAGCAAACTAAAACCATGCTCTAATGCCCCAGATATAATTTCATCTAAATTCTTAGAAATTGCTGCAGATGGAATCTCCCATCCCATTAGCATTCTAATCAACAGATCCATAAAGGAATCTTATATCCCCAAGCTATGGTGTGCTGTCTTTATACGTCTTCTCCACAAAGGTGGCATAAATAATAATACCTCAAACTTTCACCCCATAGCCATCCTCTCCCCAATATCAAAAATATTGGAAAAATGCATTCACATCCAGCTAATCCTCTTCCTTACTAAAAAACACCTCATCTCTCAAACCCAACATGGCTTCCGTCCTGACCATAGCACTATAACTGCTCTTCTCTCATTCCTAGATATAGACAGCCATGCCTGCGACACTGGAAAAATAGCTTCAACAGTTCTACTAGATCTCTCCAAGACTTTCAATACTGTCTCCCATACTCATCTCCTTAGCCACCTTGCTAACCTCAACCTCTCACACAATACCCTATCCTGGTTCTCAAGTTACCTATCTCACAGATCTCAAGCTGTAAAATGGAGGAAAGGCACGTCAAACTTCCTTCCTACCCCCACTGGAGTTCCCCAGGGTTCCATTCTTGGCCCTATGCTATTTAACATCTTTATCAATGATTTTCACTCTGCCATCCCAAATACTAAAATTGTACAATACGCTGATGACTCCACTTTAATCTGCTGTGCCACCAACCTCCCAGAACTTCTACCATACACTCAAACTGCTTTCTCCACCACTGAGAACTGGATGCTCCAAAATCACCCATCTCTAAACTCTAACAAATCCAAAATACTACTCCCCCCCTCAAAATCTTCCCTCTTGACAAAAACTTTTTCCAAATTAGAAGCCATAACAATTCAACCATAGAAATTGTTCCCTATGCCAAGCTACTTGAGGTTACTATAGATGAAAACCTAAAATTTGACACCCATATTCAACTAAACATCAAGAAAACACATCAAAAACTTGGCCTGCTATACAGAAACATCCACTATCTCTCTCCTTCTACTAGACAAAACCTCGCCAGTACCTATCTTCTTCCCTCACCAATGTATGGTGCCCCTCTACTAACTAACTTATCTGTCTCCATCTCTTCTAAATGAAAGTTGTTATAATAAAATTTCAAAATTTGCCATCAAAGCCAAACACTCTTCCCACCATTGCTCTGCCCTTCACTCACTAAACTAGCTAGAACTTCCCAACCTTCTAGACTACCTCCAACTTACCACTGCCCATAGGCTATTATTTAACCCCTCTAAATGTCCTGCACTATCCAACATCCTACAACCATACACCCCTAACAGGCCACTTAGATCTGCTCACCTAAACCTACTCACTGTCCACACACCAAAGTGACCTGCTGGACAGCACCTCCAGTCCTTTTCCTTAGCCAAAAAATGGAATTCTCTCCCTCCTCCTTTATGAATGACAGAAAACCCTGACAACTTCCAAACCAACTCCATTCCTACTTGTTCTCTGATTGGAAGTGCAACTGCACTTCCCCCACCGAGCCTTCTACTCTCTCTACACTAATTGTATTTCCATACTACTCCCACCGAGCCTTCTACTCTCTACACTAATTGTATGTCCATGCTACTCCTATTTCCAACAACTTTGCTCCATGGATTTTACTTATTCTTTACTGTTGTCTTGGGTATGTAATTTTAATATTGTAAATAGTTTGCTTCCCTCCCCTAACATTTATGCTTGTTCTACCATTCTGCCATAACAAGACTCAGATTCTATGTAACCTTTGAACCAACCATGTCAATATATGACTCACATGCTATGTAACCATTGTGCTTCATACTGTCTCTGTATCACAATTTACCTCATCCATAAACCTTAATATTATCTGTTGTATCTTAATGTATCTGTATCTTTGAATCTTAATTTTATCTGTTGTATTGTAATGTTTACTATGTACTGTGGAGCTTTTCTCCCCGGGCCTCCACTGATAATGGGCTCCTGAGCCCAGTGGACCTCCCCGGTCATCATACTGAAATACATAATAAATAAATAAATCTGGACATTCTATGAAGATCTGTACAGTTTTGTGGTATGGCGGACACTGTTAGCGTCCGTGGAGCATACCTCTCAAATGCAAAGCCTGTCATGTCATCACTGTTTGAAAAGCACAGCCACTCCACAGATAATGTAGCAGAAAGCAATGTGCATACCCCTACATTACAAAAATAAAACACAACAGTTTAATTCTTTTTTTCAGTCCAAAATAAAGTTTAAGCATAGCTAAGTGGTTGTGTACATCACTCAGCTCTGCTCAGCCTAGCTTACACATCATAAGGAGCTAAGTAGGAATACACTTCAAAACATAAATGTGGAATTAGCAAAGTGATTAGAGCATTTGCTTTGCAAGTAGTCATTCTTGGTTCAATCCCCAGAGAACACAATTAGCATTTTACATGTGAAAGCAGTACACAATTTATTTTTTTAATAATTAGGTAGTAAATAACATATATTTGTTAACGAGAGTAGTGTAGTAGGTATAGATGTGAGGTGTCAGTGTAATAAAGTTTTGAAACCCTCATATAAACACAAGTGCCCCATACAGTATAGTCACACAAGAATAAATGTAATTAAACCACATAGGGGGATGTCAGGGAAGGTAAACAAAATTATAATATGTCAGGAATGATGAATCAATCCCATACAGCTGATTACCAGGTGTAAGGATTGCTTAAATATGAAAGCTAAGCAATGAGTAGCCCAGCTAAGTGGATTTGCCCATTGGTAAGCAATGTTGAACCTGCCCCTTTAAGCACTGCCAACCTTAGCTAAGCAGGTTTGCCCGTAGCTTAGCTTAGCTCAGCATATTTAAAACCATCCAATCACTGCAAAGGGTGGGAAACTGGTCATATTTAAACCTTGCAGGTGGGAATACAGCTCATAACTGGTTGTAGCTCCTCATTGTAAGCAGTATGGCAAATGATGTAGCGGGCATGTGCTTTCGGGTGCAGAGCTGGGGCATACAGGAGTCCAAGATCATGGTAGGACTCCTTGTTAAAAACCATGATGTGTGACTGCTGCAGGACCAGTACCAGGGCTCCCAATACAAAGTGGAGACCTGGGAAAATCTTGCACATGATTTCACAAGTGCCACTGGCGTCCCTCGGACTGGTGAGCAGGTCTAGCACCACTATGCTGACTTGAAGCGGAGGAAGAAGGAGCTCTTTGACCAGTGGGTCCAAGAAGCACAACAGAGGGGTGATGTCCCGGCAGTGTGTAAGTATTCATAGCAATAACTGTTTACCAAAGTCCAGCTTGTGTATGTGATTGATAGGTATGCATAAATGCTTCTCTGTCTTCATTACGGCTCCAGTTGAGTGGGCTGTGAACCAGGAAGTCCATGCCAGCAGGTTGCAAAGGCTGCGTCACGAGGCTGGTGAATAACAATCTCGCTTGCAGTATTCATACCAAATAAATATAAAGGAGTAGAATGTAACCTGGCAGTATTAAAAATGGGTATGGTTTATAATGAATAAAGCAGACAATATTGCAGTAATAGTCTCATATAGGTCATATATTAATAAAACTATAACTGCCTGTCAATAAAATTCTAAACCCTGGACTGGTTGTGTTTA
Source organism: Protopterus annectens (assembly GCF_019279795.1). Classification (NCBI taxonomy): domain Eukaryota; kingdom Metazoa; phylum Chordata; order Ceratodontiformes; family Protopteridae; genus Protopterus; species Protopterus annectens. The sequence continues at coordinate 471,519,835 of NC_056740.1, read as the reverse complement.
CTCTAGTATTGTATGATTTGAAATGTGTACAGGTTATGCATAGCAACTATAGCTCTGAAAGCATTAAACAATCAAGTCTCATCTGGCAAAGTTAGTACCTCTGTAAGACATGAGATTAACTGGAAATTAAATGTTTCATGCACCAAGATCTGATATCTGACTAGTAATATTGTGTTAACTACTGTTTTCCACACTGTGCTATGTCAAAAGGTATGTATAGGAATGTATGTATAAGAATGTTGTAATTACAATGTTAGATTGTACAACAAAGAGAATGAGAAAGAAATCATTCAAGGAAGAGACAGCAGTTTCTCAATAGCTCCTTCTGATGCAACATAAGCTTGTTGTCTTTTTATCAGAAACAGCCACCGTTCGAATCCCAGGAGTGGTAGTAAGCTGTGTGCATAATTTCAACTAGGATTTTGTGAATATGTGTAGAAACAGTCAGGTAGTGCCAACAAATATTCCCTCCACAGGTCTTCCAGGTAAGAGAAGGTATAAAGTAGCTATAAGAAGGCTGTAGTTACACTGTGTCCAACACCCACAGTCCAACCCCAAAGCTGTAAATTACAGCAAGATAAGTACATACACCAAGTGGTCTCCCCCAAGAAATGTTCAAAAGTGTCATGCTGTCACAGCTACTGGTCCCTGCTAACAACAACCAGGGTGACCGATAAAAATCAAGGCAGAGTATGTCAGTAGCACACACACACACACACACGCACACACACGCACACACAGACACACGCACACACAGACACATGCACACGCAAAAACACACAAACACACACACACACATACACACACACAGCCACACAGCATGAGTGCACATATGTAACCCTGACTATGTGAATATGGATAGAAACAGTCAGGGAGTGTTAACAAACATTCCCTCCACAGGTCTTCCAGGTAAGACCAGGTCTTAAGTAGCTATAAGAAGGCTGTATTTATACACTGTGTACAAACATACCACTGCCCAACCCAAGGTCATAGGTTGTTGTAATAATACCTGTAGAGTAATGATTAGAGCAATGATCATTAAAGGTGTGACCACTGCAAGAATCTACATTTGTTAATTGACATCTCTCTCTCTCCTCCACCTTATCTTCACCAATAATCTAAACACATAAATGAATGGGTATGTTGTCCACCAAACCTACTGTTGGGACATGTGTTTTATTGTTCTACAAATGTTGAAATGTATTCCAATTAATGTTCCCTGTTCAAATACTATCATTGGTGGCCTGTTGCTATCAAAGTAACCTGCATGCTGGTGTAATGCCCACTGTGGTTCCATATATGATTGTGTTCTGTTTGTTATGTAAATGTTCCAAATATGTTGATTTGGGTTAATGGGAATACTCGTGCATGCTGTTATAACTAATTCTGGAATGTGTTTACCATTACTAACCAACATATTTTCTAAAACCACAACACCATAGCACATCTGGGAAGACCAATCCCAGTGGATCTGCCTCTCCTGCCTTATCTGGCCATGGCACTATGCTCCAGCACGTCTGGGACACATCCTGGGACCTCCTCGTCTGCTGGTCCTGCACCACCTTCAGGTGGAACCACCTCAGGGGATGGTGCTTATTCCCCCCCAGGCATGGGCGTGGACAGGATCCTGTCACTAGAAGCCAGGTCTGGGGTCTGGTGTGTAGCGAGCTCCACAAGGAATTGGGAGATCTGCTACACCAGCTTGAGGGCTGCTTGGTGAATTTAGAGGGTCATCCTGCCTCTCTTGCTCAGCCCCCTGCACAGCCACCTTCAGGGAAGTGAAGGTGCAGAAGTGAATGTCCATGGGTGAGGATCTCAGTCCCACTGTATTCATTTGGGGGCTTGTGGGCTTCTGTTTACCAAACACTCCTCCCCGTCCAAGGTGTTTACCCCCTACCATTTGTCATATATCACTCCTATATGCTGTCTTGTCTGTCTTGTCTGTCTTCCTACCCAACCTACCTCCCAAAATATAACTTCTATCCTTCCCCAACATCCCACTTTCACCTTAAAAAAAATAAATAAAAGGGCAAGCTGTTCACAAAAACAATATGTCACCCCATACATAGCTATCCATTTCACATACGTGTCTAATGGACACATTTACTCTGGTCTTATTGTCTTCACAACACATTATTGTTGTCCTCACCCCTGTCTCGGTTTGACTGTCCAAATTTACTGCCAACTTCAGTATATATGTACAGCTGTTGCTCTAGAAGAAATGGACAGCTATGGACCATCCCTACACCCATCCTGCTATCTTTCATATTGTTTTTCCCTCTTTGTGTCCCCTTTATTCCCCACTTTCCTATCACCCCTTTTTTCTTTTCTTTTACAGACATTACTGCGGGGGTAAGCACTATATATATATATATATATATATATATATATATATATATATATATATATATATATATATATATATGTGTGTGTGTGTGTGTGTGTGTGTGTGTGTGTTTGAGTGTGTATGTACCGTGCAGTCAGACATCATAGCCACACTCTGAAGCTTTTACTGCAACAAATCTGTCTAAAGGCTGTCTAAATGGAGGTGAAGGGGCCCAAACCAGGGACCTATTTTAATTATTGCTCTTATCCCTTCCTCCTCAACAGAACTGTTCTGCCTTGCAACAAAATAATAAGGCCTGCCAACTCTTGAACCCAGGGCCCTATAAACTACAATCAAAGCAATGTACCATTACACCATCTGAGCCCTATAAAATAGCGATGATATTCCAAACATATCAGTTAGTACAGTCATCCAAAAGTAATGGAATCTGTAGAATCAGTCACATTCTCTATATAAATATATATGTATATATGTATGGAGATTCATATATGTGGACAAATCTATACATGATTCATATATATATATATATATATATATATATATATATATATATATACACACACACACACACACACACACACATATATATATATATATATATATATATATATATATATATAGAGAGAGAGAGAGAGAGAGAGATACATCCACATTTGTATCTACATATATGCCTACACACACATATATATATCTATATATATATATATATATATAGAAAGGTGAATAAATACATACACACACACACACACACACACACACACACACACACACACACACACACACACACACACACACACACACACACACATATATGAATTCACCAGAAGCTATTGCAAAATCTAACAGCAAATCGAACCAAAGATCGAGTCAGAAACTCGAACTCGAAGCGAAACCAACACTTTTGCAACATCCCCTACTTAAATATACCAACTCCAAGATCGTGCTACAGTGGGAAATGAAATCTGTCTGCGCTGTATGTAATAAAACGGAGATTTCTCATTTCTGTCAACCATAAACAAATAAAACATTACACAGAGGCATACACAATACTTGCCTCTGTGCACAATATATAGTAATTAGGTTTTAAACACTACACATATTTACTGAAATCGATCATATGGTCTCGACCATATAAATTTGAATTTCAGTCATTCGATATGTGAACATTTCAATATATATATATATATATATATATATATATATATATATATATATATGTATATGTATACACATTAATATACAGAAATATATGACAGCTACAAACACATACAAGCTGAGGGTCATGCTGCTACACACTAGATGTCTAAATCTGAAAATGCACTCACTGGAAGTATTCCTTAAAATGGGGAACAATGACATCTGTGCTGTAACAGAGAGCTGGTTAAAGGCAGCAGGAAGCACACCTGCACTACCAGCCTATAACTTATTCCACAACTTTTGGCTGCAGAACTTGGACTGAAGCACCAAAGGTGGTGGTATTTCCATATTCATTAAGGATGCACACATCTCCAGAGTGGTAGACCAACATTATGCATTGTAGATCTTACAGGTGTAGCTAACATTGGGTAAGACAGTGGTTCAGGCTGTAGCCTGCTATAGGTCCCCAAACATGTCTCAAGGCTCACAGTCCATGTCCCTAAACACCCTGGAGAATATTAGTGTCCAACCTAACACTCTCATACTGGTTGACTTCAACTACCCCACCATTAACTGGGAAAGCTACTCATGTACCAATGCATATGCCCATCACATCGACCTGGTCTTTGCTAACATGAGCGACTATTGCTCTACACTAATAGTCAACTCTTCCCTTGTTAGATCTTAAAACAAATTAATCACCTTTGGAAATCCACAGCCCCCCTGCACAGGTAACCACCATGAAAAGTCTGTCCAAAACTAACTATGGCCTCATAAATACAGAGGTGGCTAACCTCATGGCAGCCATGGAAATGGAGAATAGTTGCATGACTGCTGAATCAAACAACATTGCACTATGAACATGTACACAAATGCATGGTTACCGCCATAGCCAATAGAACCACAACCCTCACCTCCAAAAAAATGAAGCCAATTTGGTGGTCCCCAGCCATAAAGAAACTGTACAATAGAAGGAGGGAACCAATAAGGAATAAGGTGAAGTCCCAAGACTGGAAAAAAATCCTTATCAGTCTCAATTAAAAGTTGAGATCCCTCATCAAATACTACAAAGTTAGCTGTGCAAAGAGAATTGGAGCACATAGTAAAGACAACCACAAGCCCTCATACAGTTATTTAAAGAATCTTCATGGCAATACCAAGATTTGTTCTGAGCTACTAGACAATGGTACCTCCTAGACTGAGCCAACAAATATTGCCAATATACTGGCTGATATATCGAGTGCAAACTTTACCCTTTTCCCCCTCAAAGGACCAATCACAATACCAGTGCACTGCCAGGCACCCAGTATTACTGCTGCACAGGTTAAAACAACACTGTCCAAGGCCAAGAATACAGCTTATATGGAGCCTGACAATATCCCTGGCTGTGTTCTACATAAACTACAGAGTAACCTGGCACCTCACCCGTGTGCCCTGTTCAAGCACAGCCTTACCTCAGGCTTTTTCCCTACTGAATTGTGCACTGCTACAGTCTCCCATCTCCACAAATGAGGTGTGACTACAGACCCTGGGAAATACTGTCCCAACTGCCTGACAAGTCTGTTATACAGAGCTATGGAATGCATCATCATGCACCTAATAAACAGGGATATGGGAATCTGCAGACTCAGGATCCCACACAGTTTACTTTTGTGAAGGGTAGGTCATACCTGCTCAATCAACCTGGTCACCTTCTTGGAGTCAGTCACCTGAGCTGTGGATGAAGGCAAGGTGGCAAATACAGCCTACCTTGATCTGGTCAAAGCCTTTGATAACATTCCCTACTCAGGAATCATGCAAAAACTCACTAATCTAGGCATCATCCCTTATATCACTAGGTGGGTTGCAAACTGGGTCACAGATAGGACTCACAGTGTGGAAATAGCTGACTCCAAGTCAGACTTGATGAGCAGTCATAAGTGGAGTCCCACAGGGTTCTGTCCTGGGTCCTCTCATGTTTGGTATCAGCTTCTCTGAAGTCCATGCCAACATGAAGGGACTCTGGCTGACAATTTTGCAGATAAATTGCAAGTTTGGAGCTATTATTAACTACCCAAGTGATGTTGGCATCCTACTGGAAGGCCTCACTGAGACCATTGACTGGTGTCAGAGCCATGGCCTTAAGCTCAATGTCAGAAAATGTGTTGTCATCCCCTTTGTGGAAAACCCTGTTCCCATGATTTACCACATTGATGGTAGTCCCCTGAACAAAGAAGGCATTATAAGAGATCTGGGTACACAGGGTGACAGCAATGTCTTTGACCACCACATTGCTACTGTGGTCACAAAGTTCTTCTGTGTGGCACATCTCAGTACTAATGGATTAGCATGCAGGGAGGAAGAGATCATTGTCCCTCTGTACTCTTCTTGACAGGCGGACACAGTTTGTTTCAGCATACATATTCTGATGGATGTGAGGTAGGTAAATGAACCGTATGTCCTAATTTTCTGACAACAATCATATCATTACAGTGATTTACCAGAGAAATGGTAATAATCTGTAAAACAGACAAGAAATATGAGCAATAAACCTGGATATCCCGAAACAATCCAGCCAGTTGACAGGTATGCTCAGAACAACATTCTGCAATGAATCTGGACCAAGGCTGACAAAGTGGTGGGTGGAAGCCATGAAAATGGGGATGTATCTGAAGTACTGGCAATGGCATAGATAAGCTAATGCAGTTACTGTAGTAACACCCTCCTTTGTGCTCTTAGCACAAGTAATTGAATTAGGAAATCTGCTATGGGTAATTACACAAATCTATCAGACATTATAGGGATGTAACAGCAGTGGCAAACAGACAGCAGTGAGAAAGTGCATACCCACAACCAACATCACCACAGTCACAGTCGTATACTGGTAAGTCAAGTGAACAGTAGAGTATACGGCCTGTGTGAACAAATACATCACTGATTGCCACTCACACACTAGCCCTACATATACAGTCCCAATTCTCAGTGTAGTCTGAATCCTGACCTTGGCACAGAACATGTCTCAGTCTGCCACTACAAACACATACAGCCAAAAGATCAGCAGAAACTGGGGCAGCATGCACAGTCAGATAAAGAAGAAGTCATGACACAACATCCACCCTCCTCCATACACAGCCAAAATAACATGCACACATGACATGCGTACACATTCATGACAGTCTGTTAACAATGGCCAGAAATACACAGGCTTCTCACATGTACAGTTCACCTCAGAATGTACAGGCTCAGGACTCATATCTGTGGCCTCTTCTCTGACATGTCTGTGGGTCTACTACATCATTGGGATGGTAGCAGAAATTAAGTCAAGAAATAATAATAATAAATATGTCTGTGCCTCACTGACATCTTGACAAAGCCTGACATCATTTGGGGAAAGAGTCACAAACACAGGGATAGATTGGACATATTGCTGTCATACATTGAGACAGCTGCAGTTGTTACTGGGCTTGTTGTAACATCCTTTATAAGGAATATGATGTTGGTAATACCAAAAGATGTGAGTATTTACCGACTGCATTCCAAAGGAGTCCATGACTGATTTACCAAGGACACCAACTATCTGGGGAACAGACAAAACATAACAGGCAGACATGTGGCCAGTCTGCGGACAGCGTGCCACTGGAGAGGTATGTGAGAGACATATTGCTGTCAGTTGTGAAGGCACTCACTAAATGCATGTTCACACAAACCATGTCAATCTATCAATCCATGTGTATAACAGCACTGATGACATAGAATCTGGTCACAAATCTGGAGCTATGTCCACCATGTTGTTTAGCTGTCTCCACATGACCTGTCCTGTGACATATTGCCACCTACTGTATGTGAATTTGCAGCCCACCACCTCTGCAGTGTCCCACACACCGACAAGGAAAAGGGGCAAGGCCTACATTAAGGAATGTCCCATATGTCAGAACTAGCAGCAGTGCCCAGGCCCACAGCACAGTACTATGTGGGCACCTACATAGTGGTATGGCCTTAGCAATACCTGACATTTGCACATCTGTACAGAGGACAAACAAAAATTAGATAGCCAACAGGTTATGCATTAGGATGAATGCTTTGAAAGATAGAAACTGAAAGGTATGCCATTACTACATGACAGCAGTCCTCAATGACATGACCAAAAACATAGCAGCCTACAGTTAATATCAACATATCAGATCAATATCCAATAGGAAATACATAAAAACATACAGCTCAGACACCAAGAACAAGATAGTCAGTACTCAGAAACTCAACTTTGCATGCAGGGGTGTATGGTTCTAGTACTACAATCTGCAATCTACTCTTACGTGGAAAAGCACTGTTAAACATGCTAATGCAATGATACAATATGTGTTAAACTATTTTTGTCAACCAGTGCACTATAGCTGGTGTAACATGCAAATGTGACTGCATATAACTTTGGATACTACCCATGTATAAGACAAATACAAAGAAAAAAGATTGTGGTACTACCCATGTATACCCAGGTGTCCCACACAGAATAGTCATACCCTTGCTACTGTAATGACAGCACACAGAAGCATGTTATGTACAGGAAGTTAAATACACTTATTAAACATGTCCTTACCCTGCTATTTTATCAGACTGGAATGTGACCAAAGCTTAACAAGGCTGAACTATGTTAAGCAGGTTTCAGCATTGCTTAAATGTAAATCCAAGCAGATTTGTGCACTGGTAAGTGAAGTCTACATGGTGTAAGCACCTAGACATTTAACCATACATCAGCACCGCTTACTGTCATGCAAACCCATGCAAACACACTTAAGGCTGCTCAAAACTGACTTAATCACTCTGTATCCAACAATCCTTGTTCTGCCTAGCAACAAAATAAACAGTCCTTGCAGGTCTGAGAGGTATGGTTCAATGATGTTTTCTCAAACATACCCTACTTTACAGCCAGTTTACAATAGGGAAGCGATACTGTGCAGTTAGGAAGGATTGGTATGTATATATATATATATATATATATATATATATATATATATATATATAGCTGAAAAGAAACATACATAGAGAGAGACATAAATATGTATGGAGATCCATATATGTGTATAACAATATATAGATATATTACCAATAAATACTGTACACACACATACACATACACACACACACACACACACACACACACATATATATATATATATATATATATATATATGTGTGTGTGTGTGTATTTATATATGTACATATATATATATATATATATATATATATATATATATATATATATATATATATATATATATATATGTCCCAAAATGCCCATACAAACATATGCTGCTGATAGACCACCCATAACTGGGGCAGCATGCACAGTTGGATACAAAAGGAGCCTTGACACTCACATCTGCACCCCCCCATAATCCAAATAAATAAGTGAACAGTACACTGCTACAAAATCATGATGGGCCATACACAATGGCCAGACATACAACAACCTCTTAGCAAAACAACTAAAATGTCTGAACATAGCAAAGAGAAATACAACCAGCAAGTAATACACACATGTTTATTATACTCTGATGTCCTGTCAAAGCCTTCAAGGGGTAAAACATTACAAGAAATACATGCCTTAATCACAAGAAACAATTAACACTTAATTACATAATTAAATACACAGCCTCCAATTACACTCCTCATTTAACCCCCTATGGGATAAAGTATCACATTTAATATTAATACATTGAGTCTGTACATTGCAATTGTCCTTTTATGAATGTTTCATCAAACTGAGGAACAGACTTTTTCAAAAACAGTACCTTGGACCCCACTACTGTCCCCATGGTGAGATTTATTCAAATGTATGGCTATAGAACTGTCATATTTCATATAAGTAATATGTCTCGCATGTTCTAACAGCCTAGTTTTAAAATGTGTTACTCTCCTCCACATAAAATATGTTACAAGGGCATCTAAGAGCATTCTCTATACACCAACCTCTTGAATGTACAGACTTCAACATGTTTACCAGCCTTTCCCCTCAGCAGGAAAGGCTGCACAAAATAATGATAGACCAGTATACCTATCCACCTCCTACTGTATGAAATCTGGACAAAGCCTGACATAATTCATGGACACGAGGCCCAAATACATGGTCATACTTGAAATATTGTTGTTATACACTGAAAAAGTTGCTGGTGTTACAGGGGTTGTTGTAACATATCTTTTCTGAGGGATGTAGAATCAGAAAAACAAATGGATGTTAAAATTTACAAAATGCAATCACCAGAGTATGCTACTAATTTGCCAAGGATACCTGTCTGGTTCGATTCTCAGCTAGAGCGTCTTTTGCGTGGAGACATGCGTGAATGGGTGTACTTTCGTTGAAGGTTGTGCATCAGGCCTGGCAAGCTGGTACGTAAAAAATCAACTGCCAGTCGTTAGCGGACCGGAGTTCCGCTGTGGCAACCCCTAACCGGGAAAAGCTGAAAGACACAAACAAACCTGTCTGGAGAACAGACCAAACATAACAGGCTAACCTGTGGCCATTATATGGATACCCCTACAGTTAAGAGCTATGCAGAGACAGAACTTTGTCAGACTGATACCCATGCAGAAGTAGCATGTTCAGACAAACCCTGTTAAACTAGCAGTATTCCAAACATATAACAGCAATACTCACATTCTGCCCCTAAGTCTTGAACCTTCTCCACCATTTAGTTGGCTTGTCTCCACAAGTCTTGTTGTAAGAGGTAGTAGCTCACACAACTCCAGGATGTCTTCCTCACAAGTAAGGGAAAGGGCCAATGCCCACATGGTGTACTCAATTATAGGACTGTATTGCCATGACATTGGCTGTTGAAAGAACTACACAGCTGCTCTGCATGCAATTAGTAAGTGGGGAACCCCAATAGGTTCACGGGTCATCACCTGGTCATGAGCATCACCTACAAAAGCCATACTATCACCTATTCAAACCAGCTCTATCCCTGTAGTTCACAGAGAGAGAGAGAGAGAGGAAACAAATAAAACATAAACTGGAAAAGTTAAGACAAAAAAAGGTAAGTGGAACATGTAAGCATGTAATTGAATGTAGTACTTGGTCTGTAATAATGGGAAACATGATTTGGAGGAATGTATTTCCCAACAAGACTTGCTATGCTCATGTCCTGCTGAACAGCTGCTATGGCCATAGCATCTGATCCTTTCTGCACTGGGAGATATCACAGACATACCTCTCAACTGTACAGATCTTCACAGAATGTCCAGATTTTCCCATCATAGTTTTTTTGTCTGTTCATCCTGATATCTGTACTCTTCTGGCAAACAGCTGAGGATTGAAGTCATCACATCTGTCTCTATATCCCCATCATTTTTGGCTTTTCCAGATGTGATGCTTTAAGAAGTTGTGAAGTAGGATCACAGCTCAGGAGCCTGATTCACCCTGGGAAAGGACAGCTCATATATGACAACCGCTGGGGTGTCTGTCAAACAGTTGTGACTGTGCCACTGCTAGGCCAGTTAATGGGATGTTGTCCATATCCATATGTTACCTGTGAATATGAGTATGACACATGTTTATCTTGTAAAGCTGAGACCTATATAGGGCATGTGCATAGTAAAGTATTGTTGCAGACATGTGCGTTGAACTGCATACGATATATTGAATTAATAACATTCAACTTTATAGTGTTTTGCTGGACAATAAACACATTTGTGGCTGATATATGTAGTCACATACATATATACCTGTGTTATGTCAGCCAAACCATTGGCGGATCTGTGAGCAATGTCATTGTAACATAATAGCCTACTTATGACTGTTGGACATCTTCCAGGTTATCACAGTGATGTCAAACCCTACTGTGCAATCAAAGTACTAATATATGGTGCAGCTGTATTAATACAGTATCAATACTGATGTCCCTTTTGCCACCCATGTATGTGTGCCATTGTCCTGACGTACTGCTATAACAGGTTGAAAAGTATGATTGAGCATCAAGACTGTAAATACAGTGTGCCATACAAACATACAACAGGAATGTATACATATGTTCATCTGGAAGGCACAAACCTAATCACATATGTTTCAGGCAGTCAGGTACATAGGATGTGCATATTGCACATGTGTGTAATATCAGTGGCAGTGCATACAGCAGACATAAATGTGTACAGCTACTGGTTGTTGTATTGCCCTGACACTGATATGGGTACTAGAGTAGCCATGATTATGAGGTAGTAATCAGAGAAGTGTCCAACTGTGTTATGACCCTCTGTCTATGCCTACCACTACCAGCTATATCAACACTTATATGCAGTGGATATCACAAGTGTACTCACCCCTGTTGGAATGCCAGGTTTGTGTGCTGTATGACAATCAGACCACAGAAGATCATTTCATAATGTTTCTCATTTTGAATGTGACCCCTAACCCGTACAATTCCATTGAAAAACAATCAAAGGTGTTTCTAGGAAGGTGAGCAACTATTGCCAAGTGAAGATGTGCCATGATGTTAGAGTCCAACCCAAGATGAATGAATGCTGTAACCATCTCAAGAGGTGCATACACAACATATCAATTTAAGGGTGTGCACACTCATTCAACTGGCTTATTGTTCTGATTATTATTTCCATATGTATTCACAGACCAGATTGTTATGTTTTCAATTGAATTGTACAGGTTATACGTCACAATAAAGGTGGGAATTTTTTTTAAATGAGTTATTGAGATGTCATGTTCAAATTGTACAAATACCAGACATTGTAACAGGGGTGTGTACCCTTTATAGCCACTGTAGCTATATGGATTCAGCAATACCTGACTTGTATAACCAGCCTCCACAAAGGTTCATAGGTTCATAGGTTCATTAGTTCATACTAGGCTATCTGCCCTAGGGCATTTATAAGCCTAGCCAGAGTTTGTTTGGCTTTCGCCACCCATTTTAAACTAATTTTGCTATGCCCTTTTTCGAGGTTAGTGTACTGTGCCTCTGTCTAACAGTGACACAGACGTGATACCTGGGGTAAACCTATGATCTCCCATCCACTCATAAAGACTCGTCTTGAAGAGAGTCAATGAGGGACTCTGCCTAACCAGGACTGGGATTTTATTCCAGAGTGAAGGGAGCCTCTGGGTTATGAATCTGTCCCTCCAGCATGTCCTATTTATTTCAATGGTGAGGTTCAAGTCTCTCAAGCACGTAGCTCGATGGGATTTGGATTTTTTGAGATGCAGTATGTCCATTAATTCCGGGTTGGACATGGCTTTATACGTCAGGCACAGATTGCCTCTGAGCAGGCGGTATGCCACTGAGTAGAGCTGGAGTTTCTTTAACCGGGCAGGATATGGCATCTGTTTGAGCCTTTTGATCCTCTTGGTGAGGTACTTTTGGGGGCTTTCCAGTTGCTGCAGGTGTCTGGTAAGGTACATCCCAAGAGGGGCATTGTACACAATTATGGGCCTGATAAGGGATGAGTAAAGAGGCACGATGACCTCCCCTGATCTAGATGTGAATCCCTTCATGATTAGGTGGGCTATATAAAATGTTTTTCTAACCACTTTGGCCATGTGGTTGTCAACTTGGGTCCCCAGGTCCCTAATTACTTCTTCTGTACTTAATGGATTACCACCTATGTGGTAATTTGTGGGCACTTTGTTTTTGCCAAAGGGGATGACTATACACTTTTTGGCATTTAGCTTGAGGCCATGGCTCTGGCACCAGTTATCTATTTCTATGAGGCCCTTTTGGAGGATGCTTGTGTCGGCTGGAGAGTCAATTATGGCACCCAGTTTGCAGTCATCTGGGAACTTGGTCAGCCACAGTCCTTCCGTGTTGGCCTGCACCTCCGAAAAATATATATAGAACAAGAGAGCTCCCAGGACTGAGCCTTGTGGGATGCCACTTGTAACTGGTTTGGAGTCTGACATGGCTCCAGCAATTCTAACCATGTGGGTTCTGTCCTTGAGCCAGTTTGCAACCCATCTAGTGACATAGGGGTTTATATTTAAGCTGGTGAGCTTATCTATAATGCCCGAGTGGGGTATTGTATCGAAGGCTTTTGCGAGGTACAGGTAGGCTGTGTGAACCACCTTCCCCTAGTCAATGGCCTTGGTGACTGTTTCAAAGAAATCAACCAGGTCTAAGAGGCAGGATCTGCCCTTAACAAAGCCGAACTGGGTAGGATCCAGTGTCTGTATGTCCCCAATATCTTTATTTATGTTGTCCATGATGATCCTTTCCATAGCTTTGCAGACCAAGCTAGTCAGGCTTATGGAGCGATAGTTTCCAGGATCCGTTGAGGCACCACCTTTGTGGAGAGAGACCACTGTTGTTGTAGTATGCCACGCTTAGGGTACATATCCTGTAGTAAGGCTGAGATTGAACAGTAGTTTTATGTTTGGGTTTAGCTCTTCTTGGAGTTCATGTAGGATGCAGCCTGGGACACCATCTGGTCCCATTGATGCTGTGTTTTTTGCTTTGGAGAGGGCAGCTCTTACCTGAGCATCTGAGATGTCAGGGGGGCAGCACTCTGCTGGGATAGATATTTGCCCTTTTGGTGGGGATGGGGGGAGAAGTTTGTACTGAACCTGTCAGCTAGGATGTTGGCAATGTCTGTGGGTTTGGTGTATTTTTTGTAATTTTGGACTAATTCTGAGCATATCTGGGAATTCCCACCCAGGTTCCTAACATAACTAAAGAAAGCCTTGTGATTATTCTTAGTGTCCTGTGCAATTTTTCTCTTGAAGCTGGCCTTAGATGATTTTATGAGTGCCTGTAGTTTTTGCTAATACTGATCAGAGATGCCTTCCCTTTTTGGGATTTTGCTCTATCATGTAGTAGCTTCCTCCTTCTATTGTATAGTTTGTTTACGGCTGGAGTCCACCAGACAGGAGGTCTGCCTTTGGAGGATTGGGTCTTGGTTTTATTTGGGATTGCATGATCCATGCATTCCTGAAGGTGTTCATATAATGCGTTTATAAAGGATTCTGCGGTCTGGGCCATATTTTCCACAGGCCCGGAGGCTTTGAAGGATTCCACCTAGGTTTTGAGGAGTGTAAAATTTGCTTTAGAGAAGTCTTTCACTGTGGTTTTCAGGGCAGGGGGTGGAGTCAGGATGTGAATATCCAGTGAGATTAGTTTATGGTCTGATCTTACCAGTGAGGGATACACTTCTGGTCTGGAGCATAGAGTCCCCATGTTGGTGATGATCAGGTCCAGTATTTTTTCCCCTCTTGTGGGAGTGGTAACAAGTTGTTCCATAGCATTTGAGTTTATAAATTCTAGGAACCTTTGGGCTAGGGTGTTGGAGCTAGAGTAATGCTCCCAGTCTATGTTTGGGTAGTTGAAGTCGCCCAATATAATGGTGTTTGGAGAGACCTTCATATTTTCCAGTGTTCTCAGGAAGGCTGAGTAGGGTTCCTGGGTTTGGGAGGGTGGTCTGTAGCAGGCTATAAACTGGAAGGCAGTTTTACCCACTGTTAGTTGCACATGGATAGTCTCTGATGCTTCGTGCTGTGCCACCAACCTGGAGGTGTGGGTATCTTTGACGAATATTGATACTCCCCCTCCTTTTGTGGTTCGGTCCAAGTTTTGGGGCCGAAAAGCATGGTATGAGGTATAACCTGGTAGTGCTGGGGTGCTCTCAGGAGCCTTGAACCAGGTTGCTGTTACTGCACAGATATTGATGTTCTCCATGCTAAGGAGAGTTTTGAGTGCATGCATCTTAAAGTTTAGACTTCTGGCGTTGAGTAGCATTACTCTTAGTTTCCTATCCCTTGTGATACATATGGAGGTGGGTTTGTCTTTTGAGCCTTGCCAAAAAAAGGCACTATGGGGGTAGCAAGAGCCTTTGCCAATATCCAAAAGCCCAGGGGTGACAGGTGCAAGCCATCCCTAGCGAAGCATCATGGCTTGTTGAGCATGTCATCCCAGGCTGACAGGCATTGCATCCCCTTTGAATGACACCAATACTTAAGCCAATTGTTGAAATTGATCATCTTGTCTTCATATTGTGGCATCATTCTTGGTGAGGGTAAGATGCTACTCAAGGTCAGGGTCATACCGGCTTGGGCTACATGCTCAGAGAGCTCCTCTATGTCTCTTTTCATGAAGTCGAGGGAGGTACATCTCAGGTCATTCACACCAACATGGACAATGACTGAGTCATATTTGTACTTGCCTTGGAATGACCTGAGTGCTTGTGTTATGTGGCAGATCCTAACGCCCGACAGGCAGCTCACCGTGACCTTCTCCTTGTTCAGCCTGGTGAGCGGGACGTCAGTGTGCCTGATGATAGAGTCACCTATTACAAGTGTATCAGGTGTGTTGTTTAGCCTTAAGGGCTGTGACTGTTTGGCACACTGTCTTTGTGAGCTATGTGTTGCACGTGTTTTGTTTTGGGGTAGTGGTTGCTTGGGTTTCTGCTTTGGAGGTCTCTGCTGCTTAGGCAGATTTTTATTTAGAGCCTCCGAGTATGTTTTTGTGTGTTTATGTGTTTGGTTTGCTGTCGTGGTAGGTCTATGTGAGACGGGAATAGTAGTGAGTGTGGTTTCCTTCTCCTCCTGACTGGTTTTGCCAGTACTGAGTTGAGAGAGCTTAACCTCTGGTATGGCTATATGGTTGCATCTCTCACGTGTTGGAATTTGTTGGGAGGAGGAGAGGGTTGTCTGTGTATATGAGGCAGTTGTAACATTGCCTCAAGATTCCCAGATTCACCAGCTGGACCAGAGAGGAGATTGACAACTGACCTTTAGACATGCTAGAATAGTATTGGGAATTCCTTTATATTTGAAAAAATGGGCCAGTGGGGAACGAGGTACTCAAGGGGAGTTTGTGAGGGTGTAGTGCTTTTAATATTTTAGTGCTGACTTATATAATTGCTTTAGTGAGCATGTGCCAGGTAACTTAAATGCAATGTGTTACAGGTAACTTAAATGCAAAAACGACAAACAGTAACTTTCTTTCAAGTGAAACAAGGAAATAAGTACAGTAAGCAATGCAGATATCACTAGGGATCCACAGAAGCGCTGAAAAGCCATGTTTTAGGTGGAATTAGCGTTTCAGGGAAATAACAAGCAAACAAACAACAAGCATGCAAACAAAGCTAGATTCAACAGGTCTGGATCTAGTCTATGCAACAGCAAACAAGGTGTACCAATTTCAGTAAGAAGCAGTTCAAATATGCAGGCACTATAAGCCTTTAACCATAAATTCCCAGCTCAGAAGGGCAGAGTCCAGCCTCTCCTCCCACAAGAGTGCAGACCACGAACCCTCTTAATGTAAAATAGCTGGCCTGAAGCCCAAGTGCTTAAACCAGAACTAATACACTTTTAGAATAACATACAGTGAGCACTCAATCATCAGTTCACAACTTAGAAGGATGTAAGCTACCTGTCCTGCCACCACAGTGCAGGCCACAAACCTTCATAATGTTAAACAACTGGTCTGAAGCCCAAGTGCTTAATCCAAAAGACTTAGAATGATAGCTACACTTTAATCAAGTTACTACCAAGCAATAATAAATACAATTGAATACTTTAAAGAATGCCTGGATTAGTGCTCAAGTTTTACAAACAAAGCTAGATTCAGCAGGCCTGGATCTAGTCTATGCTACAGCAAGCAAGGTGTACCAATTTCAGTAAGAAGCAGTTCAAATATGCAGGCACTATAAGCCTTTAACCAGAAATTCCCAGCTCAGAAGGGCAGAGTCCAGCCTCTCCTCCCACAAGAGTGCAGACCACAAACCCTTTTAATGTAAAATAACTGGCCTGAAGCCCAAGTGCTTAAACCAGAATTAATACACTTTTAGAATAACAGACACTGAGCCCTCAATCAGCAGTTCCCAACTTAGAAGAATGTAAGCTACCTGTTCTGCCACTACAGTGCAGACCACAAACCTTCTTAATGTAAAACAACTAGCCTGAAGCCCAAGTGCTTAAACCAGAATGAATACACTTTTAGAATAACAGACACTGAGCCCTCAGTCAGCAGATCCCAACTTAGAAGGATGTAAGCTACCTGTCCTGCCACCACAGTGCAGGCCACAAACCTTCCTAATGTAAAACAACTGGTCTGAAGCCCAAGTGCTTAATCCAAAAGACTTATAATGATAGCTACACTTTAATCAAGTTACTACCAAGCAGTAATAAATACAATTGAATACTTTAAAGAATGCCTGGATTAGTGCTCAAGTTATACAAACAAAGCTAGATTCAGCAGGCCTGGATCTAGTCTATGCCACAGCAAACAAGGTGTACCAATTTCAGTAAGAAGCAGTTTAAATATGCAGGGACTATAAGTCTTTAACCAGAAATTCCCAGCTAGAAGGGCAGAGCCCAGCCTCTCCTCCCACATGAGTGCAGACCATGAACCCTTTTAATGTAAAATAACTGGCCTGAAGCCCAAGTGCTTAAAACAGAATTAATACACTTTTAAAATAACAGACACTGAGCCCTCAAGCAGCAGTTCCCAACTTAGAAGGATGTAAGCTACCTGTTCTGCCACTACAGTGCAGACCACAAACCTTCCTAATGTAAAACAACTAGTCTGAAGTCCAAGTGCTTAAACTAAAAGGCTTAGAATGAGTTACACCAAGCAGTAATAAATACAATTGAGTACTTTTAAGATGACGCAAAAGCAAAATAAAGTAGGAAGAAACACAAATACAGTAAAAGCAGATAATTTTTTTTTTTTTTTTTTTTGAGTGAGCAAATGAGGTGGGCCCAGGAGTTACAGGTACAGTAATCTCCTTTGGTGGATAGCAACAATTCACAAACCACATAATAGGTTGCTATATTCGATGTACAGGGACATATAGGTGCAGGCAACAACTTGAAAGTAAGTCCACCTCTATCTGAGCAAGCATGTAAGTTCACATGTGACATTCTGTGAGGATGACTACAAATCAAACATATCCAATCCACCAAAGACAATTGCAACAGTGTCTCCACATATGTTGTCCGTCACAGAGAAAACAACACAATTCTCCCTGTACTGGGGGTAAAGAACACCTCATACACACATGCCATGGATATAGGCAACCTGCATCAGACAGATTAGGTGGGAACATCGCCACCCTGTCCACCCCAGTAGTACAGGGGGATATGCACATCAACCACACTCCTCCGACTCAGCAGTGGTGAGCATGTACATATTGCCTACTGATGGCAACAACAATATATTCCCATGGGGCATAATAACTTCACTGTCTGCCTCCTACATGAACTCAGGCATGTGCGCACAGCTCCATCACACACCACAGTCACAGACCTGCCACCATCCACACACCATCCACATGGAAGATAGCCACTGTCAAACCTTTACACAGAAATGAATGGGGAATAGAGAATTATACAATCAAGTGTCCAACATTAGAGGGAATAAGATAGCTCAGGGCCAGGAGTGTAATGCAAGCTGCTATAGCCATGATAGCTTGGAGAGTTTTGGTGTAGTGTGGATTATTTGCAAGTAATATCCACTGTTGATGTGCAATTTGACAACCGTATGAGGTCCTGTGACCTGTTTCCTGTTTATGTCTTCCAGGTAGCATGCAGAGGGCTCACCTACCAGCATTCTCTGTTAGGAAAACTGACATCATCACCCAATATGTGATCAAACATTATGCCCTGTTATTTGGATGGAGAGCAGAAGATGTGCGGGAGAGGACCGCCCTGTGGAACAGTCTTGTCCACAGGATAAATGATGACGGCCTGCACAGCAGAACTTATGAGCAGGTGCAGCACTGGGCTGCCGACCTCATCTGCCATGACCGTCAATGGGCTGCTACTCTAGCGAGGGACCAGCTAGCCACAGGTGGGGGCCCAGCCATCCAGTCCCCACAGACACCCACAGAGAAACTCCTCACCAACCTTGGGGCACCCACCCAATGCACAAGCCATGAAGCATGAAGGTGGATTGGGGTTTCTATATACCAAGCTTACTCAAATTAAACTAAGGTACAAAAAAATCTCCTTGATTGTATATATGCCACTGTATAGAAATTTTCTGTCATTCATTGATTATGTGCTGTCATATAAAGACATGGAGGTCTGATTGTAAATATGCCTCCGTACAGAAATGTTTTTGTCATTTGTTGTATTTGTACTGTTATGTTATGGAGCTTTTCTCCCCGGGCCTCCGCTGTAAAGGGACCTTGTTCCATTTGGACTTTCCTTGTAAACAAATGTAAAATAAAATAAAAATAAAAATGTGCAGACATAATGCATCCATCCTGTACCAAGGCCACATGTGCGTCTGCTGACAATAACTCCCAATCACAACTGCATAGGACCCTCTGGTCTATATATGAGACAGCAGCCTGAATCTGGTAAGTATGATATTGTTCTGTTGCTGCCTGGCAATATCCCAGGCATGTGAAGTGCATGCAATTTACCATGCATACAACCATCAGTAATGGCTATATTGCTTTATGTAATAGCTATATTGCTTCTTGTGCATGTTCACGTGTGCTGGGGTTAACTGTATTGCATCACAGTGGACACCACTGGGGCCTATCTGACATGAATTCAACATTCCTGTACCATAGCTCACAACTTGTCAGTGCCAAGACGTCTGGACAGAGGCCAGCAAAATGGGCTGGACAAACGTCCTAAGCTGGGTACGTGTGACACATTACTGGTATACAGTGGATATAAATTGTGTACACACCCCTGTAAGATACAAGGTGTTCCTGTTACATACTAAGTAGGACCACAATATGTCAGTCCATACCTCTTACAGCCTTTAATGTGACCCATAACATGAACAGTTCACTTGTAAAACCAAGCATCTGGACTCAGGTATTGCACCTACAAGGCTGGCCACCTGTGAGGGTAGCAGATGTTGTATCAGCATGGTGTTTCAGTCAGGTATGATACCTCATGCTGCCATATGTGTCAGTACAGTCACTGTGGCCTATTTGGCTACAATATCATATACATGGGCATTGTTAAGGCACACAGACCACTTCCGACCATGGATAGGTTGCAAACATATGGATATTCCAGACACATCTGTACAGAGTACTGCACAATGGTTTAACCTGCTGCATGTGAGGCAGATGATGTTACCACACTGTATAAAGTAATGGCAGTGGGAGGTGGTCAACAGCCGTGTATGGTATACACATCAAAATGGTATAAGACACACAAGATATAATCCTCAAAGACAAACAGTTGCCAGCATTGGGATTAGAATTCCTGCCTCTCTCTAAGTATTTCTACTATAGTGCTACACAGTTATCAGATGTGCCACAGAGGTTATACATTTCACCTAGTCCAAATGTACTTTTAAGGTGGATGACATCAACAGGACTACTAGACTGGAGTGAGGGAAAGTGTGAAGGGTAGTACACAACTCAAAAATGGTATAAGCCAGACAGTACATGATTCACACACACACACACACACACACACACACACACACACACACACACACACACACACACACACACACACACACTTGTCAGTATTGGGATTAGAACTCCTGCCTATCTAATTATGTCTAGTACGGTGTTGCACAGTTACTGCATGCTCTACAAAACTTACTGAATTTTCACATGGCCAAAGCTGCTGATAACTGTACAGCTGAGGTAAATTATTACAGATGGCAGACAGTCTGCCTTCTATTCCACCCTAAGATTGTGCTAGTTCTTTCTGTCTTGCACTTCAAATAGCATTTTGGCTTGGCACTTATTGTATCAAGAAGTGTGGCACACCTGGGAACAGTCAGCAGTACTCGTTCATCACAGATGTAGCCCCAGTACTTACTAGTTATGTCCACCACTCCTGGCATGTTTGAAGGGCAGGTTTCTGTGCTTTCACCCATTAACCTGGTGCACTTGTCTATTCTGAGGCACTGTTGCAACTGCCTCATGTACACAGACAACCCTCCCCCTCTAAACTCCAAACACTCAGACCTGTGAGAGTTACCCATATATCACCCAATGTGGACATATGCACTCCCCAGCAAACACTGGACTACCAGGTCAAGAGGATAAGATCAACACCTGCACCACACCATGTGGAATACATAGCTCATAATGACACCCACTTTGGCAGCAATGACATACAGTGAAAAGCCACACGCCCACCTTCCCAGATGCATTCAACAGACATATACCCAAACAGCATAGAACAGCAAGACAGACACCTACTCAGACACTGCGACATGGCACATGCCAAGGGACACATATTTAACCTACACAGTGTGCACCTCAACCTAACTCCTAAGGCTAACCACCTTGCACAATACAGTGATCATGGTTAATTCAATACTGAGGCACATATATAGCCCACTCACTAAGCTGAGTATGGAGCAGGTAACAGCCAAATATCTATCACATGCCAGCATCTAACACATGACACAGCCAGTCATGGCACTCCACAACAACTATGAGTATCCTTCTGTATCCATGTCAGTGTGAATGACTTGGGACACACCTTCCTGGACTACATGACAAGAGACATGGTTGAACTCTCTGATTATGTGGTCCAGACATGTGTGACAGTAGCCCTGAGCAGTGTACTGCCGTCATCCAGAATGATGCTGCGGTACTATCAACAGATGATTGATTGCAACATTGGCTTACATGTTTTGTGTCATTCTCAGGGGATGCAGTATGGCTCTGCTTGGGATGACATGATTGACAGAACCCAATGACTTACCAGAGATGTTCTACATCTGTCAATGCTGGGTTTCCAGGTATTGGCTAAGTGTCTCGCCACCCCTATGATGCCTTGTTGGGCAGTGTTCCTAATGTAATTACCACCATAACAGCTAGACATGTATGCAATCTGAGGGTGATGCTGCTGAACAGTAGACATCGGACTGTCAGGATGAAGTCACTATAAGCACTCTTTGGAGTGGAGGGCATTAACATTTCTGCTGTAATGGAGAGGTGTTTCACAGCAGCAGACAGCAGCCCTGCAGTAACAGGCTATAATGCATTCCACAGATGTCAGCCTCCAAATATGGACCACACCATACCTCCACAGGTGTTGTTGTCTCCATATTCATTATGGCTAGGAACACCTCCAGACTAGTATCCCAGCATAATGCGTTGGAGATACTTTTGGTACAACTGCCTTGGGGTAATAGTGCAATCCAGACCATAGCCTGCAATGGGTCCACATCTATGTCCCTAGACTGTCAATGCACATTCCTCAACACCCTGCCATCTATGATGGCCCAACTCAACACACTGACATAGTATGAGTCTTTGACTACCGCTCCATCACCTGCAGAAAGTAGCCAAGTGTCAGTACATTGGCCCAACACTTCTGGGATTCATAATTTCCATTGCCCTGGACCAGCTCATACTGACCCCTGCTAGAGGATGCAACAACCTTGACCTGCATTGACTACTTAAATATGGGACTGTTGCTCATGCACAGATGTCAATCCCTGCATGGTGAGATTCACACAAGCTGTAATCAACATGGAACTCAACATGTCAGCCACACCCCTCACAAAGGTAACCACCTAGCAAAGCCTCCCCAAAGCTGACTTTGCAACCATGAAAACAGGGTTGGATGACTTCACTGCACCCATGACAACGGGAAATGGCTGTATGACCGTGGAATCATGCACATATGTACAGTACAAACAGTTACATGAATGCATTGTACTAGCCAGAGCCAGCAGAACCCAGGCACTGTCCTCCAAACACTGAGAGACAATGTGATGGTCCCCTGCCATCACTAAATTGTACATCAGAAGATGGACACTGTTGCAGAGAAAGGTATTGTCCCATGATGTTGACCTCCATTATTAGCCTCAAACACAACTTTGCATCCCTCATGGAATCCCTTACAGGCATGTATGATGGCAGACATGCAGCAGACACTGACGACAATAACAACACCCTTTGACAGTTGCATCAACAATCTCCACAGCATTAAACACAAGTGTTGTGAGTTATTGCACAATGATAATACCTATCCTGAGACAACAGATATTGGCCACAGTCCTGGCAACACATTCAGTGCCAGCTTTACCCCTCTCGTCCCCCAAAAGTGAAGTACTGAGTGAATGTGTTCTCACATGCTGTTCTGTTTCCTGTTTCTGTTTTAGGCATATGTGTGTCACCAGGATGTGGCCCTGCAGCATGACCATGGGGTATGGTAGTGTGGTAACACATCCACCATGTCATAGGCAGGGTACAGCTGTATGTGCATGGAAATCCCGGGTCTGTAACACAGTGATTGCATATGCCTCTTAGATTATAGGGCTGAGGGTTGTACATAGGTATATGTTGATTTACAACATCTGTTGTAGAGTGGAGAATGGTATGTGTTGTGGTTTGGACACACCTCCAATTGCTAATAACCACAGCCACAGGGGATATTCATCAGCCAAACACACTGAGATTACTATTCACACATATACAAACACACACACACACACAGACACACACACACACACACACACACACACACACACACACACACACACACACACACACACACACACACACACACACACGCACTTTCCAGTACTGAGATCCATAGGCTCATTGCTTCATAGGTGTGTAGTAGGTGAATGGGCCTAAAGGCTCTACAAGGCTAGCCCAAGAGTATACCCTGGCATCAGGCCACATCACAATAGTCCCCCGTGTGGCTCAGGAGTATAGTCACTGGAGTGGTCCCCAGGGGTGAATATTGTATTTCCCACCCACTAATCCAGATTTCTGTTGTCGGTGGCCAGTGATGTGCACTGCTTTACATGTATGCGATTTATATTCCATAACATGGGAAGTGTCTGGGTTGTGCACATGTCCCACATCCATGTTCTTTGAAGTGTGGAAGTGTGCTTGAGGTCTCTGAGGCATGTTGTGTGGACAGATTGGTATCTTCATATGGAGCATTCCTAATCTAGTTTGGTGAGACATGG
The DNA here is from genome assembly GCF_019279795.1 of Protopterus annectens. Classification (NCBI taxonomy): domain Eukaryota; kingdom Metazoa; phylum Chordata; order Ceratodontiformes; family Protopteridae; genus Protopterus; species Protopterus annectens. The sequence goes on along the minus strand of NC_056740.1, from coordinate 471,495,511 downwards.
CTTTGTAAATGAGGTAGTGATTGCACCTACATGGACAGTATGATGTGGGGATTCATTGGAGTTATTGGAATCTGTCCATACAGTGCAGGTGTATAAGACATGGTATTCCCTTTGTGGGGTACATTTGCAGACTCTACAGTTGTTGCAGGTGTCCAGTGGGGAACACGGCACACATTGATTGGGCTACTGAGGAGATGGAACAGGGTGGCATGTCCTTTTACTTGCTGGATAACACACACTCAGTCAGGAGATGTAACACATCAAAGTACTTTCTGATGTCAGTGGCACTGTTGTGGTTAACAGGCAACTGACTGTCAACCTGTGTTCCCCATTCTGTTATAACATCACTGTTCAGTGGACTACAACCAATGTATTATTTCATGTGAGCCATGGTGTTCTCAAAGGTAATGGCAGCACATCTCTTGGCATTGAGGTAATTTTTGGGGTTCTGACAACAATCATAGGTGTCAAGTGGCCTTTGGGCATGATGTAAACATCACATGGATTGGAAATGCTACCACATGCAAACATCATCAGCCATGGTGCATTTGTCTTCTCCTGCACCTCAGAAGGGTAGATCCCAAACATGAGAGGGTAGGTACTATCTGTGCGGCAATTTACAGGAGAACTACTTGTATAGTGGTTGCTGCCTAGCCAAATATGTTTGTCTATGATTCCTGGGTGGAGTGTGGTCTCTGAGTATTAGAAGGGTTGCCTATATTGTTACCTAATCCATACTGTCACATAGTCATTCCACATCGCACTACACATTTAGGGCTGTGGATTGTCTAGTCCAACCTCTACAGTGTTTGGCAACTGTTGGCCTTGTAATTGGTCCTCAATATAATTTACACACACACACACACACACACACACACACACACACACACACACACACACACACACACACACACACACACACACATACTTGCCAATACTGAGTTTCAAACTCCTACGTATCTCTGTATTGCTACTGCACTGTTACACATTTATCACACATGCTACAGACCTTATAGGATGGATGTTGTCCCAAGGTACGTCTGTACTGGCATTGGGTGATGGAGTGGGTGAGAGATTTCATAACATATTTTACCCTACACACATTTATATTTGCCAGGACTGAGGTTCAAACCTCTATCTAACTATGTTTTCAGACCTTTATGTTACTTATTTACCACACGGACCACTGACCTTACATGGTCTAGGATTGCCAAAAGTTACTTCTAAGGTGAATGATATCTGGAAGACTGCTAAAGGCATGCACTGATAAGTGTACTGGGTGTGAATGGGGCCAACATTTTTAAAGCATGGATACGCATATATATAGATATATATATACACACACAAGCACTTGTCATGAATGAGATTCAAACCCGTACCTATGTAGTTATTGCTACTACATTGTTACACATTTATCACATGTGCCACAGAGGTTATCGATAGAATATTGTCCAAACATACCTCTAAGGTGAGTGACATCAGCAGCAGTGCTAAATGAGGGGTAAGGGAAGTGTAGTGAGTGTGAAAGGCCTCAAAATCAGGTCTCTACAAAGACACGCACACTCTCCCACACAAACACACACATTCTCACATTTGCCAGAACCGGGATCTGAACTCTTACCTAACTAGTTTGCTACACTATAGCATTATGCAGTTATCACAAGCACCACGGAACTTATACATTGGAGAGCTGTCCAAAGTTATCTTTGAAGGTGAGTGACATCAGCAACAGTGCTAAATGAGGGGTAAGGGCAGTGTAGTGAGTGTGAATGGCCACAAAAGCAGGGTCTCTACAAAGATACACACATACACACACACACTCTCTCTCTCACACTAACACACACATTTTTACAGTTAACAAGACCGGAATTAGAACTCCTACCTAACTAGTTTGCTACACTATAGTATTATGCAGTTATCGCAAGTGCCACAAATCTCATGGTGTTGTAAGCTGCCCAAAGTGTAATTTCAGGGTGACTGACATCAGCAGGAGTGCTAAAATAGGACAATGAGAAGTGTAATGAGTGTGAATGGCCTCAAACACATTCATCTAGAAACATACACACAACACACACACACACACACACACACACACACACACACACACACACACACACACACACACACACACACACGCACACACACGCACACGCACACACACACACACAAGCACACACACACACACACACACACACGCACACACGCACACACACACACACACACACACACACACACAAACCCACGCGCACACACACACACACACACACACACACACACACACACACACACACACACACACACACACACACACACACACACACACACACACACACAACTTTACATTTGACAGGACTGAGATTACAACTGCTACAGGGATACTTATTTGTACTGTAGTGTTACACAGTTATCACAAGCACCACTGACAGTATAAGGCTGAGGGCTAACCAAAGTTATTTCAACAGTGAATAACATCATGTCATGTGATATAGGCCAATGGGATGTGTAGTGGGTGGGAAAGGCCTCATAATGCAATTCTGTCTGTCACTGTCTGTCTCTCTCTTCCCCACGTCTCTGTGTGTGTATGTTTGACATATTATATTATGTTGGCCTTAGATATGTGTGAGTATTCCTATCCAGTGTGTGTGTGTGTGTGTGTGTGTGTGTGTGAAGTATCAATGGTGTACAATTTGGTGTGTGTGCACAGACATCTGCAAATAAGTGATATCTGTAGTCAACTGTATTGTCAGACATGGGCTTCATTTTTCTTGTTGTCAGACATGGTTTTCATTTCTCTAAGTGTATGAGCATGCCCAGTATGACCTTCTATATTGAGTGTGTACTTCCATTCCAGGGAGAGTTGGACTCCAGTTCAGGATTTTGTCTTCTACAGCTACACCTAGCAACCTGTTTCTACAGGATATCTGTAGATAGGTTGCCAGTATGAAGACACAATGGACGTAACATACAGGGGATACAGTAACTATTGCTGTCTGTGCTACTTGTGTAACATGGTTGGTTGTAGCATAGATTTTCTGACATATGTACTGTTTTATACACTGTGATGTATAATGTCATCAACTACTGACAGTTAGCATTCTTTGCTCATAGTTATTTACCAGGGAAATACAAGATGAATGAAGCTGAGACCAATATTCTGAGGCATATAGACTACACATTCTGGCACACTCCTGCCATTGTGGAGGGGTAGCTACAGACAATAGACTGCTGGTTCTGTGTAAATGGTCCAGCACCTTGTTAGTATGCTGGTTGAGGATCCCCTTCTGCTTTTCTCAACTTAACTGAATGGCCATATCCTGCTCGGGCCATTCCTCTCAGCTGTACAGATACACCCTGGTTATCCAGAGGCAGAACTCATATATATATATATATATATATATATATACATATATATATATATATATATATATATATATATATATATATATATATATATATATATAGATAGATAGAGAGAGAGAGAGAGAGAGAGAGAGAGTCAGTTTGCCTTCGTTCACATTGTGGTTTACAAGCAGTTTTGTGGCTATTCATTCATGGGTTTGCAGTCAGGGGGTAGTATGGGTGGACATTAGGGTTTCAGACTTCACACACTCCATGACATCCATGCTTCTATGCCCCCCTCTGTTATTCTTTCCTCTTCCTAACACTATGAAAACAATATCTCAGAGGCATCACAATAGTTGGGCCTTTATCCTAGTAGTATTTATGGCCTGGCCACAGTTCTTCCTGTAGGTCATGGGGAGGCATGCTACTGGCATTTGTCAACATAGCCTTGCATTTGTTTTCTGTTTACTGTGTTAGGTTGTTAGTTAGGACCCCTGACATTCCGTACATTGGCACTATGGGTGAGGCATGGCCTTTGCCAGAGGACTGTAGAACTTTTGAGAGTGCTGAAGGCCATCTGTAGCAGGCCAGTGCATTCTGTCAGTCATATGTTCCCAGGCTGCAAGCCAGTGGACTACCCTGGGGTGACAGTGCTAAGTGGTTGAGGTGTTCTTGTCATTCCTCCCTGTTCAGATGCATCCATGGGTCTGGATCTGGGCAGGTTTCTGCTTACTGCTAGGGCCACATCTGTATGGGACATGTATTTAGCATGCAGCATCATGTATCTATTCCCATACAGAGATGGCTTCATGCTGTACTCATTCCCTACAGCAAGGATATGACCTGTGATAAATATGTGTCTGATGGGGTGACCTGGGTGCATGTGCGATATGGAAGCTACTGGCACCTGACTCACAGATATACATGGGACATTCCCCTTATGCTGGCTTGTGTGTGGGCATGGGCATCCTGTCATTACTTTATAACTGTGCCTTTTGTGGTCTGCCAGTGATTGGCCAGACTACCAGTATTCCATACTAGAGGGACAACTAATGTGATGCTAACCTCTATGTATAATTCCAAACTTGTGTGCAGTTGACAGTTATTGTATATGCACTCTGTGTAGGCTAATTTTACCTGTGTACTGTTTATATGTATGGGACCCCAATCATAGTGTGTCCAGCTATCCGACTGTGACAGATATTGACATCTGTACAGTGAGTTTAATTGATTGGATGGGTGACTTACATTGTTGCTGGGCCAGTATTGATGATGGTGCTGGAGGACTGACTATTTTAGATGCATGTAGTACACTCCCTGTACATGGTAAAGCTCAGGTAATGTCATGTTTGACATCCCTTTTACTGTATGTGTGAGGTGGAGAGAGGTATCAGTCCCTGGGTCCCTACAGTGTCAGTGTGTGTGCTATGCATTGCCTCTTTGCCAAGGCATGGGCATATTGGGCATGCCTCCTTCTGCCTACAGGGGTAGGCTCAGGATGTTCTTCCTCTGAGTCCCTCTGTGCCTGTGATGGCCTTGGCAATGGTGGGGGGCTGTGTGGCCCTGCCCCTTGCTGCTCCTGCTGCAGCTGTTTCCGCAGGATCATATTGTGTAGCATGGCACATGCTATGAACATGTGTGCACATGTGGATGGAGAGTACTGCAAGGCTCCACTGGATGTGTCCAGGCACTGGAACCATGACTTGAGCATCCCAAACACATGATTCTTGTTTGTGTATGTGCCTCACTATGGAGTTCTTGTTGGTGTGTGTGTGCATTTCTGATGGGTGTTATCAGCCATGGCTCATGTGCATAGCCAGAATCCTCCATAGCCCCTGATACAGCTGTGAGCAATGCCAGATGTGGGAGTTGTGATAGCTTCCAGGGCTGCCAGCACACACATTCATGATAATGCTCTGGGCATTGCACATGACCTGGCAGTTGATGGAGGGGTAGCTCTTGCAGTTTATGTAGAGCCTACCCCACCACTCACTGGGTGGTGCTTTGATGTGGATGTGCGTGCAGTCTATAGCACCAACTACTTCAGGATATTCTGCTATACGGTG
>NC_056740.1:471450103-471485103 GCF_019279795.1 Protopterus annectens | reverse complement strand
ATATACTTAACAAAACCCTACACTAAACCTTACATAGAGTACTTTCATAGAGTACTTTCATAGACTAGTACTAGCCTAACTGCCCTTGTGGGCCATTTTCAGCCTAGCCAATTACCCCATGTGAGAATCAAACCCTGCACCTTGTGTCTGTAAGGTAAACACCTTAACCATTTTGCCAACCTCCCACCTTACATTACCTATCTATGCACTTACCTTAACCCACACCCTAACCCTAAGGTCTGTAACTATCACATACTTACCTTACGGAGTTATACCACAGACAGGCCAACTATGACAATTCGACATTTCCAATTTCGCTATTTAGTGCATTCAACGTTTCTGCGTTTCACTGTTTATGTGTCGACGGATTCGTATTTGACATATTCCACTTTTGTTTAATTAAAGTAGACCCAATCTATTCATCTGTGTTATTTTTAATATTTCCTGGAATGAAACTCTGGTTGCTTACTGTAAACAGATATTTAGTATTTTCATGCTATTTTATTATTTATTATTAAATATATTTAAACTTTTCATTGTGGCTGGTCCTTTAGAGAAAATGTTTAAACTTTGAGAGTACTTATATCTATTTTGTGACTCTCTGATCACTACTGAGAGCCTCACTACATTACCTTGCTTTACTTATGCCACCTGGCAAAGGCATTTGACTCAATACCTCACTCGTATATTATAGAGTAACTCACAAATTTAGGCATAGATTTCTTTGTCACCCTATGGATAAACAAATGTCTCACAGATAGGACACAAGAAGTTAGGATGGGGGGACTCCACCTCCACCAAGAGGCCTGTTATTAGTGAGGCTCCATAGGGCTCCGTGTTGGACACCTTCTGTTTGGAATATACTCCTCTAAAGTTAAGGCAAATGTAGAACGTTTGGTTGACCAAATTTGTTGATGACTGCAAGTTGGGTGCAGTCACTGAATCCCTGAAAGAGGTTGATATCCTCCAGGAGGATCTGACACAGGGTAATAACTGCTGCCAGAGCCATGACGTAAAACACAGTGCAAAAATACATAATTTTACCCTTTGGAAAGACAAACAACCCTGAAAATTATGAAATTGATAACACTCCTGTAAGAGTTAACCCAGTAGTAAAAGATTTGGGAACTCAGGTTGACAGTAATGTGAAGTTTGATCACCATGTGTCCATGGTGGTGAGAAAATTCTTCTAGGTAGCATAACTTATAAGTAAGGGCATGGCATCCAGATCTAAGGAGATCATAGTCCCACTGTACTAGTACCTCATCAAGTCAGTAATCAAGTACAATGCACCATTTGGCATATACCTGACTGAGCATTTGCAACAGCTGGAGCAGCCACAAGGGTTCTTCACTAAAAGAATACAGGGTGTAAATAACATGTCCTATGTAGACTTCCTCAAAGCCCAGTTCCTGCACTCTGTCTCCTACTGACTACTGAGAAGCAATTTATACCTAAACTACAGTGCATACTCTGATCCCGTCCAGATGGAACTGCTACACATTCTCAAAAGCAAGCAGCACTAGAATTACCTGATCTAAGGATCTAAACCTCATCTGTGACATAAACAAAACATGTTGGATGGACAGGTATGTATCTCAGGGACACTTAAGCCTATTAAAATGCAGTTTGGACCAATTTTATTTTATTTTACATTTGATAACTGGGAAAGTCCACTGGACACAGGTCTTTTTTCAGTGGAGGCCCTGGGAGAAAAGCTCCACAAATAACATAACAATTGAAATCAATAGTGTATCACAGTATACAATTTAATTATAACACATACATCAATAATACATAATTTGAAAAAATACAACTCTTGAATTGATACATATACAGATAAATCAGCAAAAACATTGACAAAGAGTATAGAATAATTTCCAATGAAAAGGTCATAGGTCAGAGCAGCAGATGGAGCAACACATGGTGGTATGTGTTCAAACAAGGTGAGTAGAGATTGCAGTATGAGGAAGGTAAGACTAGCCCAGACTGGTGCAGATACATCGGCAGGTAGTATGGAGGTGAGTTCTTAGTGTTTTCTTAAACTACGTTAGTGAAGAGATGGAAGACATGTGACTTAGTAGTGAATACCATATTTTAGAAATGCACTTAGAGAAGAGTGATTCTCCTGCTGTGTTATTGACGTTAGTTAATTCAAGAAGAAATTTATTACTGGAGCAGAGTCCTATTACTAGAGTAGGGATGAAGTAGGTTTTGCAGTTGAGGGTTTTTTTCTGGAATAGCCTCAGTTACTCACAGCAGGATAAGAAAAATAACAAAATGTATTATGTTAGAACTTTCACGGTATTCACCGCTTCATCAGACATACATTCTCTTAAAAGACAGAAGCATTTAAAACCATACTAATTAATGATATCACAAATCTATTAACAAATTAAAAGCACATTGTCAAGCACTTAGAAGTTTTAAACACTATCTTAAAAATAACAGTTTAGTGTTTTATCAAACTTTAATGCTTCAAAGGTCTCTCTTTCAAAAATGATTTTAGGGAGACTTTGGCATTCAGTCCCAGAGGTCTCTCTGCCTGAAGTTTAATTATCCAATTTTGCTCTGCCACTTCAGTTTTGTTTTTAAAGTCTCCTCCCCTTGTACCTTCAACTAACACTTCTAAAACAAAGAAACTAAAGCTATGATTCATTCCTTCTTTTAAAACATGTTGTGCCAAGGCACTAGTTTCTTTTGTGTTCCGTACATCCCTGTAGTGCTCAAGCATCCTGTCTTTCAGCATATGATTGGTTTTACCAATGTAGTATGCATAACATATCTTACAGAAACTGAAATAAACCACATTTTTTGTCCTACACTCAGCGTAAAAATTAAAGTCAATGTTAAAGTGCAATATAGGGTGTTGATAAGATTCACCAGTATATACATATTTACATGCACTACAATTTCTACATTTATGTGTACCATTTATTTCTGAAGGAATTCCTTGGTTCTTATTCAGATTATAACAAAGATGCCTTTTAAGGGATGTTTGTTTGTGTCTTTCGGCTTTTCCCGGTTAGGAGTCGTCACAGCGGAACTCCGGTCCGCTAATGATTGGCAGTTGATGTTTACATACCGGCTTGCCAAGGCCTGACGCACAACCTTCAACGAAGGTATGCCCATTCACGCATGTCTCCACGCAGAAGAAGCTCTAGCTGAGAATCGAACCGGACAGCGTCTTACTGTGAGGTGACAACGCTACTGCAGCAGCACCACCGCGGGTGTTTCACCTATCACATTTTCAAATTCATCTACAGTTCTTAGAATGTTCCAATTAACTTTCACAATATCACATATACTGTTAATATCACTGGAGTATGGTACGGTGACCCTAAAATCACCAGGCTTCACTCTGTTTGGTTTTGAGTTTATTTCAAGTTGAGTCTCTTCTTCATAATATGGCCTGCATCTATTTTGCCTTTTTCTGCAGGCTTCTGTGATATAGCTATCTATTTCTGCTGCTTTGTAGCCCCTACTAAGGAATTTGACTTTAAGATTTGATACACGCTGGTTACACTGCACGTGCAAGCTGTTTTCTTCTTTTGTTTTTTTCTGGAATCCCCTGGAGTACAAATGTAGCCAGTAACCTGCAAAACAGGCCAGAGACCTAAGTCCTACATTTTATTGCATGATCTGAGTCGTCTTTAGATGCTAAGTGGTGCTGAAATCATTGAGTCATTTGAAGTGATAGATGCATTTCAATTAGCTTGTGAGTGTTTTTGTTGTTGGCTAGGACATCTGAAAAAGTCAGCAGTTCCACCTGCATCAGATATAGAATCCACCTCCTTTAATCATTAACCCCAACATGATCAGTAAACAGGCTGTTCTTCTCATTCTGATATGGCATTTTTTTATTCTATTTGTTTTTTTCTGTTTGTTTATTCAGTAGTTAACTATTTTGTCCAAGGATGTCTGGCTGCCCTCACCAAATCAAACTGGGCTTTGACAAAAGGATTTATAAAATACTCATGACTTTTGGGATACTTAAATGTAAATACTTTACCTAACAGTAGAGAGAGCAAAGTATCCTACAAAGTGGTGTGGGATATTTGCCCATCCCTGGGTAAAATGCTTTTATCAGTACCCCTTTAAAACTACTCAACGCAACAAGTTGGGCTTGGCTAAAGTAATCCATAATCAACTGTATCTTTTCCTTTGTAATTCTAGTTGTCACATCTCTTATCTCCAGACAAGCAGGTCACAGCTGTTTCTTCTATACAAATCCTTGTAACATGAGTGACTGTTTTGCATACAATGGAATAAGTAATTATAAAGCACATTACTACTACATGTTGAGTGGTGGATAGCTGTAATTTTAAGAACAATAGTTAATATATCCTTTGCAAAAATTGCCCCCATATATTCTCTCTCATTCAGTATTTAGATGTGTCAGGATTCACTTTAGTGTTTGGACATTCTGCATAATTTGAGCATGTGCATGTGGCTGCAGCTGAATATATTTCTGATTTAGAAGTTGTCGATAAATCGTTAAGTTTGACAAAGATTTACATATGGAGACAAACATAAACTTACTCGAATCCATATTTCCTGCATCATTTCCCTTTAGGGTATGTAAGAACAGAAGGCAAGGACTGTAACTCAACTAAGAAATTATAGTTTGGTTTCTAATTTTGTAGAATATGCTAGAGCTATTAACTGTAATTGTCTAGAAATTGGAAAACTTTATAAACTGGTATTGAATTAGTCTATCATTGATTACTTCAGATAAGCTAATCTGGTTGGCACTGACAAATAAAATGAAAGGAGAATGAGATGTAAGTTACCCGGAGGCATAGCAACAGCAGAGACACTTATGTAAGTGCAGGGAGGTCTAGTTACTGCATGGGGATGTGCAAGAGTCACACCTTGTAAACAAGTTTAGATGAGTCTCCTATTCATTCCATCATTATAAACTGAACAAGCTTTGCTGAAAGTATATTTGATGCAATAAACAATAAATGATACCAGGCGACACAGTTTTTACACAATTTATACGTCTATGATACTCAAAACCAGTTCAGTTATAATAAGTCACATAAAAAGCCTAAACGATCAGCTGTGTTCTATTTCTACTGTTCTCCCAGGTAAGTACAGCAGTCCTTAGTACCTTTCTTTAAGTGTTGTTTATTGTTACCCTGTATCCTCTCTGCTGACCTTTCTTTTCTTTGTTTAGCCCTAAGTAGCTTGCTGCTTTCTTACAGATGAGTAGATCTCCAACCACTAAGGACTGAATGCTTTCCTGCATGCCTTGCAGGTACTGTGCTCTTTCTGCAAAATATAAAGTTATGTTTTCTGTCAGTACAGCGTATATAAAAGGAAAACGAGTCCATGGAGAACTGCTGAGAAGTGAAAGGGATGCTAATAATAACAGAGTCACTGCATTTCTGTTCTGATTCTTAGCTTTCAGTAATGGGTGGTGTTCTTATATCACCACATATAAAGTGATAAAAAACTATGCAGTCATTTTATGTTGCATTTCACTCATTTATTAATTTGTTAACCATATAAATCAATAATCAGACAACTGTCTGTGTTGTGGGTCAGCTCATTCAGAGTCGCCCATGAACATCAAGTAGTGTCCTTAAATACACATGCCAGAATTGTGTGTCCTACATATACCCCTAGTCAGTCTGTTCCCCAGATGAGCTGAGGTAGTGTTAACTTCTCAAATATGCTTTAATTTAAAAAGTAATATGATGAGTATCATGTCTCTATCTTGAACATTCGATGCCTCTGGATACACGTTCCATCTTTGTGATACGACTGTAAATATTTCATCAACGTCCTTTGTTTTCCTGTCCTAGAACTGTGTTTTTACAAATTGCGTGGCAAAATAATGACTCAGACAAAGGAGTGGAGGATACATTGGTCATGTTGATATGAGAAAAATTAGCTTTCATGTTATGGTAAATAGCAATTATATGTTATTACAAATGATATTTTTGGCTGAGCAATGACCCCAAATCTTGTTAAGAATTTAATGTTATGTGCCAGCGCTTGTATATTGACAGTGGATGTTTGCAAGGCAGGAGTTACTCTTATATAGCTAGGAGTCAGCAACATGATATTATTTACTGTTGGAAGATGTGGGTAATTTTCTTATTGCTGACCACAAGTTAGAAGGAGCAATGCAAAGGTAGGAGATGAGGTGCACAGTAACGGATATAAACAGAACTTACTCAGTGGTATCATTATGTCATACATCTCTATGATACAGACACAAATAGGGAGGTTTAAGAATTAATAAAATACTGTTTTTGACAAACTATATTCATATTTTGGACTGCAATCATGCATACAATTGTTAAATAATAAACAAGAGTGTGCATTTTGTAGTTTGTACAAGAAAAACTTCATTTCAGAAATCTTTGCTTGCACATGATCTCAAGCAAATAACGACTGCAGGACTCAAACCCATGACTGCAAGATGAAGCTTGGTAGGAGTGCATGCACTTAATTATCTGCTCTAAACTGCCATGCAGTTATGCTCACAATTAGTAAGCAGCTGTACTCATGGCTAGCAGTTTGCAATGCCATTGCAAAAAAAGAAAACGGAGTAAGAATCACCCACTGACTTTAAGTAGCTAGCGTAAAATGGAAGGTACATTAAATACAATGAAACAGAACTGAAATAATTTAGAAAACAATAAAAGAGCAATTGCAGTTATTTTCTCTTAGTGCAGCTTACAGCAGCAGGCAACTTTCTGATATTGTAACATATTGTATATCACATTGTGTTCCAAGCACAGTACCCTGTTTGAGGAAATATATCTCTACCAGGTGTAGATATTTCATCAGATTATGCATTTTGCCCAGTTATGTACAAATGTAAGCTGCGGTGGTACGGCGGTAGCATTGTTTCCTCACAGCAAGAGGTTCTCCTGTTCGATTTTTGGCTTGGCGTTTGAGTGCCTTCTGTGTGGAGTCTGCATGTCCACCCTGCAGTCAGGTAGCATTCGAAAGACATGCGTGAGTAAATGGGTGTGCCTTTGTTAAAAGTTGGGCGTCGAGTTGGCACCTTCGTGTTTCGTAAAAATCTACTGCCAATCATTAGCAGACCGGAGTTCCGCTGTGGCAACCCCTTACCGGGAAAAAGCCAAAAGGCAAACAACAACAACATGTACAAATACTGGATCACATAGTACAAATGGTTAAAATCAAATGTCACATATAATATATTAGGTTTCACAGTTCCCGTTTACTAATGATAAATCTCTCGCAAGTTTAGATACTTTACCACAGCATAAAGTACCTTGTCACATAAAGCATGTCACTCCAGGAACAGACATTGTATCATATAATGAAATATCCTGTTACAGATAGCATATCACTCCAAAATGCAGATACTGTTTAGTGGCATTTCCTACCTTGTTATATAAAGCATGTCACTTCAGATACAGACATTGTATAATACAATACAGAACATTGTAGCAGGTGGCATATCTCTCCTAGGTGTAGATACTACATCATGGCATGTAGTACCTTGTTACATAGAGTGTGTTAATCTAGGTACAAGAAAAGAATTAAAGAAATGCTATGTTGTTCCACTATCAGAAAACAGAAAGACACTGGTACACAGATGTGATGCAATACCTTTTATTAGACCAACATATGTTTTGCAATTACTCAAACTTTTCGGCTGGCATGAAACCTTCATCAGGAGTTGTTAACTTACTGATGTTAAATACAGTGCTAAAATATCCACTTTTTCCTAGAAATGGAAGTACATAATTTATTTCCAAGTGGCAAAAAAGTCTTGAAAAAAGCTAGAATCTATGCTATATATATATATATATATATATATATATATATATATATATATATATATATATATATATATAGTTACCTATCAAACATCTATTCTTCATAACATCTAAACTCAAAACATCAAGACCATAACATCTAAACTTCAAAACATCTAAAAGTCATAACATCGAATTTCAAAACATTGAAAACTACAAAGCAACTATAAATAACATCCCACACACTGTTTACTAAGTTTCTGCAGGGGGACAAGCTCCGCAACACACCCCCCATAAATTAAATAATACCAACTCCAAGATCGCACTACAGTGGGGGAAAAAGTTAATTTCCTAACACCACTGTAGTGCGATCTCGGAGTTGGCATATTTAATTTACGGGGAGTGTGGGGTGCAGGGGAGCTTGCTCCCCTTCAGAAACATAGTAAACAATGTGTAGGATGTTATTTATAGTTGCTTTGAAGTTTTCAATGTTTTGAGATTCGATGTTATGAGTTTTAGATGTTTTGAAGTTTAGATGTTATGGTCTTGATGTTTTGAGTTTAGATATTATAACAATTCAATGTTTTGATAGGTAATCATATATATATATATATATATATATATATATATATATATATATATATAGATATATATATATAGATATATAAATATATGGTGCTACCTTGTTACAGATGCTATATGACTTCCAGCAATCAAACCACAATATGAAACATACTGTTGCACATGGTACACTGTTCCTACAATTGGAGAACCACATTATATAATGCCCTGTTGCAAACACTGAAACTCCGGCACAGCACAGATGATATCTGTTATATATGCTATAGGTTCATAGGTTGGTACTAGGCTATCAGCCCTAGGGCCTATACAAGCCTAGCCATAACAATTCCCTGGCTATTTCTTCCCACATTATTTAGTTCCCTGGACCCCTGTCTAGCAGGGCGACTGACGTGATCCCTGGGGTGAATTTCCTTTCTCTCATCCAATCATCAAGGTTCCTTTTGAAGAAGGTCAAAGAGGTGCTCTGCTTGACATGTATGGGCAGTCTATTTCAGAGTCTGGGGAGTCTCTGGGTCAGGAACCTATCCCTCCAGCATGTTTTGTTTATTGAGATGACAAGATTTAGATCCATGGAGTGTGTGGCTTTGAGGGATTGGGATTTCTTTAAATGTAGCATGTCCAACAGCTCTGGGTTTGACATGGCCTTGTATGTTAATCAGAGATTGCCTCGGAGTAGACGATATGCGACAGAGTATAGCTGGAGCTTTTTAAGGTGGCCAGTGTGGGGCATCTGCTTTAGGCCTGTGATTCTTTTAGTGAGCTATTTTTGCGGCCTTTCCAGTTGTTGCAGATGTCTTGAGAGGTACATACCAAATGGGACATTGTATTCTATAATGGGTCTAATGAGGGATGAGTACAGTGGGACAATGACCTCCTTTTTTCTGGATGAAAATCCCTTAGTGATAAGGTGTGCCACAGAGAAGGATTTCCTGACTGTTGTGGCAATGTGGTTATTGAAGGTGAGACCACTGTCCACCTGTGTCCCTAAGTCTCTTAATATACTTTTGGTGTTTAGTGTACTGCCACCTATGTGATAATTCACGGGTACATGTTTTTTTCCCAAAGGGGATAACTATACATTAATTGGCATTGAGCTTGAGCTCATGGCTCTGGCACCAAGCATCTGTTTCTGTAAGGCCCTTTTGTAGAGTATCCACATCATTTGGGGATTCAATAATGGCTCCCAGTTTGCAGTCATCTGCGAACTTTGTTAGCCAGAGTCCCTTAGTGTTGGCCTGTAATTCAGAGAAGTAGATGCCAAACAAGAGAGGTCCCAGGACTGAACCCTGAGGTATTCCACTTGTCACTTGTCTGGAGCTGGATTTGGAGTCAGCTACTTTTACAGTGTGGGTTCTGTCAGTAATCCAGTTGGTAACCTATCAAGTGACATAGAGATTAATGCCCAGCTTACTAAGTTTATCTATGATTCCAGAGTGGGGGATAGTATCAAAGGCCTTGGCGAGGTCCAGATAGGCCGTGTGGACCACCTTACCCTTGTCCATGGCTCTGGAGACTGATTTGAAGAAGTCAATCAGGTTCAGGAGAAAAGATCTGCCCTTCACAAACCCAAACTGGGTGGGGTCCAGTGTTTTAAGGTTGCCAATGTCTTTGTTTATAAGTTCCATGATAATACGTTCCATGGCGTTGCAGATCAGGCTTGTCAGGCTGATGGGGCGGTAGTTCCTGGGATCCAAGGTGAATCCCCGCTTGTGGAGTGAGATAACTGTAGCTTTGCACCACTCAGTGGACACGAAGCCTAAGGTGAGGCTATGATTAAACATGACACTTAGGTGAGGTGCCAGTTCATTTTGTAGTTCATGTACCACACAGCCTGGGATGCCATCTGGTCCCATGGATGCTGTATTCTTATCTTTGGAGAGTGCGTTTTTTACCTGTGTGGCCATTATTACCAGAATTTGGCATTATATATGCAATTATATATGCAACAATGATGAAAAGGAAATGTTGCCCTTCTTTTCCGGTGATAAACAGTATTTTACTAGACAAAGATCAATTTTTATTCAGAAATGCTACCTGAAGAAAATGTATGCTGTCCTCACCTGGACCTCCCCCGCAGACACCAGAAATACTTTTATTACACTAAGATACAAAGAAAACGAAGAAGCTGTAGGTATTCCCAAAACTTTAATGTTAGCGCTTTCATCTAAAATAATGCTTAGACTTCTTCTTGGTGTGACGAAGTCTAAGCATTATTTTAGATGAAAACACTAACATTAAAGTTTT
Organism: Protopterus annectens; assembly: GCF_019279795.1. Lineage (NCBI taxonomy): Eukaryota > Metazoa > Chordata > Ceratodontiformes > Protopteridae > Protopterus > Protopterus annectens. The sequence goes on along the minus strand of NC_056740.1, from coordinate 471,474,526 downwards.
GGGAATACCTACAGCTGCTTCGTTTTTTTTACTAGTCTGTTACAGTTTTGTTTGTTTATACTTAGATACAATAATAAAGGGTGGAAAAACAGCAGATACATTTCAAAGCACTGGAGAAACAATCAATATGCTGTGTGAAATAAATTGTAGAAAAATATTTCAGAAGGGCTACAGCCCTGCAGAAAGCTACAAAATCAGGCATCTAGCTCTTTACAACACTCGTAATATTTTTTTCATGTAAGCATTGTAGCATGATGCGTACATGAGGATGAACGGATGAGGACGAACAGTTTTAGAATCCGTAAACCCTGCTTAGTGGTGCACAAGCACACACACTCAGGGAGAAATGCAAATTTAGGCTTAAGCAGGTGAATTTCATTCAAATTAGCCAGGTGGAGTGATCCAGCAATCCAAGAAGACATCTGTGTAGACTCTGTGGCCATGTTGGTAATGTACGCAGAGATTTTCCATGTACAGGAGTCTACATGAAAAAAAGGGGATGTAAAAGTCCACAAATATGCAGATAACTCCCATGAACAGGTTAGATCATAGAATTAAATGTGCAAAATGTACACTGTGGATGTCTGAAAAAAGAAGGAAATATGCAAAATTAATATTTTTTTTATTAATTTCTGCATGTTTGTACTATGTGCAACAGTACACAAACATGCTTAACAGAAAAACAAAAAAAGAATTTGAAAAAATAGCACTTATAATGTACTTTACACAAACGTACTATAGTGCCTTGCTTCAGGTCTGTACAATGGTGCACTTGTACTGTTACCCAGCTTACACAGCTATGAACCATGTAGTTTCCAGGTTTTCAGCATGAATATTTATGCATATGAGGGGTAAATGGCATGAATTTGTTGAATCACTAATGGGAGCAACTGTTTATGCATATCCACATCGTGTAGGCTCCTACACAATGTTTATATTCCCACTAGATGTGGCTCCTACCTGATGTTTGTATTCCCACTGGATGTGGCTCCTACACGATGTTTATATTCCCACTGGATGTAGGTCCTACACGATCTTTACATTCCCACTGGATGTGGCTCCTACACAATGTTTATATTCCCACTGGATGTAGCTCCTACATGATCTTTGCATTCCCACTGGATGTGGCTCCTACACAATGTTTATATCCCCACTGGATGTAGCTCCTACACGATGTTTACATTCCCACTGGATGTGGCTCCTACACAATGTTTGTATTCCCACAGGATGTGGCTCCTACACAATGTTTACATTCCCACTGGATGTAGCTCCTACACAATGTTTATATTCCCACTGGATGTGGCTCCTACACAATGTTTGTATTCCCACAGGATGTGGCTCCTACACAGTGTTTATATTCCCACTGGATGTAGCTCCTACACAATATTTATATTCCCACTGGATGTGGCTCCTACACAATGTTTGTATTCCCACTGGAGTTTTTCTGCTCAGTGTGCGTGTTTGTGCAATGAATCACTTGCTGCAAACAGTTTGGGCATAGCTTAGAATGTTCATGTGACCAGACCACCCACATGACACTTATGACGTAGCCAGCTATGAATGAAAACCAGATGTATTCAATTAGTATTATACAGTATTGTATAAGCTATGCTGTGCGATTATGTGCATAGCATCACATCAAGCAACAAAGTAGGGCCTTTAAATCATGTTGATTATATCTTAAGCAAGTGAACAACATTATAACTAGCCAGTCCCACATGGTGGATGTACACCACAAATGAATAAAAAATGCATACACCTTACACTCTGATTTTTCTCTCAATACTTGGGTCTATATCACATAATCAAAATGTGAAATAACCAACAACCATAATACTGAAACATGTACATCGAACGCTGAGAAATATGAAACACCTAAAAGACGAAATTCAAAATATTGAATTACCATAGTTGGTCATCATGAATGGAATTACATTTCTTAATCATCGCAAATGATTAAGAAATGTAATTCATTTCATGTTGGCCAACCATGGTAATTCAATATTTTTAATTATGTCTTTTAGGTGTTTCATATTTACCAGCATTCGATTTATATGTGTCAGTATTATGGTTGTCAGTTATTTCACATTTTGATTACGTGATATAGACCCCAATACTCTGAACCATCAGAGCAGAGACTTGGAAATTTTAACTGAGATAATGCTAGGGGCTGCTGCAGCTATTCTACATCTGTATGTGCTAGATGCTGAAGTCAGTGATGTAGGTGCTGCTGACAACAGGTCTAGGCTGAAGAGGAGAGGAGTGTGCAGGCCCAGGGTAACCTTCCAGGGGCTACATGAGCTGGGGATTGTACAGCACGACAGGGTGGACAGGGCATATTACAAAATCTCAGTGAGCTCTGCCACCCTCAACTCACAGCCAGAGCTAACAGAGGGGAACCCATCTCAGTGAAAACAAAGGTATGTGTAGCCCTTAGGATACTAGCTGCAGGTACTTTACAAAGACCAACTGGGGACATGATGGGGGTGTCACAGGCATCTGCATCCAGGATACTCCCCCACCTCTTGGATGCTATGCTCCCACATGCCAGTGATTACATATCTTTTTTCCTTTCCCCTGAGGTGAGGACGAGCAATATGCAACACTTTTACCATGTAGCACACAACTGCGTACTATAGATTGCACTCATGTACACATCAAGACAACATTTGGGGAGCAGGATGGAATCTATATTAACTGCAAGGGATACCACTCCATCAACTGTTAAGTCATGTGCAGTGCCCAGGAGATTAGCATGAATGTGTGTGCTTGCAACCCTGGCAGTTATCATCACTTCCATATCTGGCACACATCACAGCTGTACCGGATGTTTTTAGGGGGGACATCCCACAGGTCCCTTTACTGGGGGATGCTGGCTATGCCCTGGAACCGTGGATGATGACACCCATCAGAAATACACACACACCCACGGAAGAATGCTATAATGAGGCTCACACACACAAACTAGGAACATCATAGAGTATGTGTTTGAGCTTCTGAAGTCACGGTTCTGGTGCCTCTGTATATCTGGTGGAGCCTTACAGTATACTCCAGCCACATGTGCACAGATATTCACAGTATGTGCTATGCTACACAATCTGATCCTGTGGAAACAGCTGCAGCAGGATCAGCAAAGGGAAGGGATACACAGTCCCCCACCAGTGCTTGGGTCACCACAGCTACAGTCAGTGGAGGACTCGGAGGAGGAACCCCCTGCTGATTTCTCTGTATGCAGACATAGGCATGCTCAGTAGGCCCTGGCTTTGGCTAAGAGATGGCATAGCACATTCACCAACAACCTAGGGACCTAGGGACTAACACCTAACTCCTGCTCACATGCATATATTAAAATTGATGCCAGCCAAATCACACATCCTGTACTTACCCTGGAGCATTTCTCCCCGGGCCTCTGCTGAAAAATTGGTTTCATTCCAAGTCGGACTTTCCTGGTAAACAAATGTTAGATAAAATAAAATAAAAATACCCATGCATTGGCTGTGTACTTCTTGTATCAGACAAAGTCTTCCCTGAACTACAGTTATGTCAACTGCTGCATTTGCAAGGTAAGGCTATAACCTACACAGTAGTCCAATGGATTATTATGATATGTCATTGTAGCTATGTACTGGCTACATTATCCAGGTAACTATACTGGGCTATTTGAACAGAAATTACATCCACAAGGTACAACAGGCACCCATTCCACTACCATGTCATCATTTGTAATCGGTAGGCCTCATATATGAATATTCATGCAGTCCTACTGCAACAGATTACTGGTACATCATTCTAGGGGTTTGTTAGAAAGTGAGATTAAATGATACTCAGACTAGTTTGTGTCCTAACAGAACATGGGCTTTTGCTCCCCCACCCCTCAAAACGGCAGTGTCCCCTTGTAACTACCTTAACACTAAATTATCTATGCTATATGAGCTATTCACACAATTAGTATGCCACACAGTACCAGGGTGATAATGTACAATTTAAACTTACATTTTATGTGTTAGGTAACTGAGAATAGGAAAGTACGTATTTATGCAGGTGATGGTGTGATGAATGATCCCCTTTCTGCCAAGCAGCTTCTCTGTTTCAGAGGACTAAGGCAAGTAGTTTGTGTGATGGTGTAGGGGGCTCTAATCCTGAGATATCCAGATATTTTGCATGTGAAGTAGTAATAAGTATTTTTTACAGACTGTGACTCTGTAATTGCTATACTAGTATTATCGTATTTCACATATTAATTACACATCTGCGTGCAGTGCTGCATATCCAAGACCTATTTAAAAAGTCTTAGCCAATTTGTGAGAAGCGCAGCAGTTCAGAAACAGGTTCAAAGGTCACACTGTGTAACACACATAATCCTGGCCTGGAGTACCGCTAGGTGTGGGATAGAGTCAGTTTATGAAAGAGTACGTCTCTGATGTAAGCAATGCACCTTCCATTTGCTCACTGATTAACAATGCACAAACAATCCAAAATGCCACTGCTCATGTGCATACCCTTAGTTAAGTACAGCGCAAATCCATTGTTCTTCCCAAAATTTATTTTAAATTGTTTACTATGAAAAGGGTGATCAGACTGTGTGAATTTCGAGTCCGAATGCCCAATTAAACATTTGGAAATAACGAAAAAAAAATGCTGAAATTCACAACAGTGAATGCTAATGTGCATTTGCTGATGTGAATTTCAACATTTTGAATGTTGATGGCACTATAGTGGGATCGGAAAATGTACCCTTTCCCTCACTGTAGTGTGATCTCAGCATTTGTATATATCTATATATGTTGTTGTTTCTCTTGTTTCCCCTCCCCCTTCCCTGTTTATTACCTTAAGTCAATTCCAAAGTTAAAAAATATTACCTGTGGCAGACACCATTTTTAAAACTACAACCACCCTGCTACAGGCCCCATGAAGAGCTCAGTGTCTCTACAGTAAGGGTTTTACAACTGCCTATGCTTATTTATGTTGAATTGTGTTCTACAGACATCTAATATGATTTATGCTGTATTACTGGAGGTTACTATGGCATGCTAGCTTGAGTTTGTCTTCACCAAGTTGTTTAGTATATTAGTATGCGCTATCTGCATAGTTGCACCTTGTTAACTAATAGTATTCCTATATATGTGCTGTGTGTAAACAGCTCATACTGCTGTCTAATTATATCTATATAATTGTGGTGTAAGTGGTGCATAGAATCACATTAGAGACCCAGGACAGAGTGCGCTATATTTTTATCTGTGAGTGCACACCTGCAGCTGAGGTCCCTTCTCACTAATGAGTTATCCAATTGGCTCAGTATCTGCATATACCAGTAGTTGATTCAAGACATATTTTTATGTGTGCAGTTTGTTTTGTAGTCTTTATAATGTATCTTTACCATCTCAACAGTGCTTACTCCTCTCTGTATTCTTCTTTTCTAGACCTAACACCACTCTTAAGTATTCAGCTGCGGTACCACCTTTAACATTCCTATAAGAAAAGTGCAGTCCGGGTCTGAACTGTCTGCAAACAGCTACAGTTAACTTTGTACCTAACACCACTCTAAGTAACCAGCTGCAATAACAGCTTTATCTTTAACCAGACCAGTGGAAAAAGTGTTATATGAGAAGTGCAGCTCTGGTCTAAACTGTCTGCATACACAAACATGTAAAGTTAACTAACACCACTCTAAGTAACCAGCTGCAATAATACCTTTATCTTTAACCTGACCAGTGGATACATTGTTATATGAAAAGCGCAGTCCAGGTCTAAACTGTCTGCAAACACAAACAACTAAAGTTAACTTTATACCTAACACCACTCTAAGTAATCAGCTGCAATAACATCTTTATCTTTAACCTGACCAATGGATACACTGTTATATGAAAAGTGCAGTCCGGGTCTGAACTGTCTGCAAACACAAACAGCTAAAGTTAACTTTGTGTATGTGTCTACCTGTTTGAGCTAATATTCATTACCCCCTGGAGAGCACTCTGCTTTGGCTTGTAAGCAGCGCCCCCCCTACACAAACACACACACTCACTCATCTTCCATGTCTCTTTTATTCCCTTCTGTTAGCAAATAGTATCCATAACTGATCAAATACTGTGTGTGTTTAATTTAATTGAGAGCACAGTAGCCTACAGATATATGGTTATGCTGTTTTTCCACCTGATAAATTGTTAAGAAATGACTTACAGCTTCACAGCAGTTCTTGGTCAATTTTGATTGTTTTTCTTAAACACAAACTTGTCTTTGCCTGGATCTTGGCTCATTACTAGTAGTACAAAAGAACTCTTAGCCCACACTCTTGTTTCCCCCTCCCCCTTCCCAGTTTATTACCTTAAGCCAATCCCAAAGTTAATAAATATTACCTGAGGCAGGCATCATTTTAGATTTTACACAGCCGGACTGGGTCTAAAGCACTAATAGCTCCCTTCCAATCAATATCTTGGAAAACCTTTATTACCTGATTGGGCTTATTAAGTCCCTTACTACCCATTAAAGAGAACCTCAGTAGAAAACTGCTCAAGAAAGCTTAATGCTTTACGTGTGAGCTCTTGAACACTGTGTCTTACCAGGGCATAAAAGTGAAATTGAATGTCACAGCCATAAAACTATAAAACATAACAAATGCAAGTCTTTAGATAAATTGTTATAAAAAGGAGGAGAGGAACCCAATAGAAAGTAAGAAAGAACCTACTTTTAGCTCTAGTGCACTCACGCAGTATACACAGACCCTTACTACCTCGTGGTCTGGTTTGGCCCTGGTCCACTCACTCTTGCTGCATTCGGGCTTGCTCCACACCCACCCTGCCCCCAAGTTCCACCCACCGCCAGTGGTGCTAAATATATAGTGCTACAACCACACCCCCTCTTTCTTTGGGTCTATATTATCATATCGCACTTTCAGAAGAGCGAACGACAGATAATCAACTCCATGTAAGCAAAAGTTTACAACGTTGAAACTTCAGAACAGCGATTATTTTCCAATGGAAAACAATCGATGTTCAGAAACAAAAAAAAAAACAGTAAAACATTACTTACCATGGGGCATAGCCCCCCACACACCCCCTACTTAAATATATCAATTCTGAGATTGCACTACAGTGCCGAAAAGGCAAAGTAGTGAAAGCGGCCAAACTAATTCTTTTCCAGGGAAAGAATTTGTTGAAACGCTGCTTTGTTATTTTGCCTTTTCGTGCTTTACTGTTCGACAAAGACGCATTTGATAACCTGTGTCTGTGACCGCATAATAGGGAACCTGTTTCTTCAACCAACCAGCTATATCCAAGTCATCAATAGGCTCTCCAGTACTTAACCTTTCTATCGTATCTTAAAAAGTTTAAACCGGGGACAAGTCAACCACAATAACCCCAGTGCTACTTGCAATTAATCCAATTAAAATGCTACCACTGTACTCTCTGCTATCCTTTCTGCTTGTCCCATATCTTCTTACTGTCTACAAATATAATACATACCCAAGTTTCTACTACCCAAAAGGCCAAACCTCCACTTTTATAGCTCCACACAAGCTTGAACACTTAATACATCCTCACCCATCTAACGCCTTACTTACTAGGTAACAGCATCCCATTAGAACAAGATATGCCAACCCTAAAACCAAAAGATACCAAAGACTGTTAATTAAAATCTGGAAGCTCACAATCAGATTACAATGCAACTTGACAATGGATGGAGATATCCACCCAAATCCTGGCCCATCCTCATCCACTGGCTCTTGGTCCTTTACTAACTGTCCCACTACTACACAAATCTTAGACAAACCCCCAACCTCACCCTTGATCAGTCACCTAAATATCAGAAGTGTAAACAGTAAGATTCAACACCTACATGCCCTCTTAGATGCTCTTTTCCCAGACATACTATGTCTTACGGAAACATGGCTAAAACCTTTTACTTCAGATAAAGAGGTTATACCACCAGGCTGTAATATCCTAAGGCTTGATCAAACCAATAGAAAGGGAGGTGGTGTAGCTGTTCTGTACAAATCCATGCTTGAAGTGTCCAATAATGCCCTGCAAACATCCCTGTTTGGCAATGCTGGCATTCGTATCACTAAGTTCCACATTAATAAGAACAAATGTATAAATATTGTCTGTGTGTATATTCCCCCAGGCAATAACATAAATACCGTTAAAGATATACTCCATTGGTTATCCAGCAATTACCCCCAAGAAACCATTGTACTGGGGGACTTCAACATAGACTGGAACATGTGTTCCTCAGAACCCCCCACTTACCACATAAACATTTATGGATTTTCACAGATCATATCCTCCCCACTAAGATCAGTAAATCCAACAATAAACCAAGTATTCTGGATTGGATTCTTGTTAACACCCATCCCCTCAAATACAAGAGTGGGACCCTGCCTGATGATGTAAGTGATCACCTCCTCACCTATTTAATCAGGCAAAAGGCTGATATCCACAACCAGTCCATTTTTAAAACAATAAGGAACAATAAGAATTTCAACTGCACAAATTTCCAAAATGAACTCAAATCTTGCAATTGGTCAGTTCTGAAACAACTACCACTTGAAGAAGCAGTAAATTACTTTAATCCCAAATTCCTATCCATCCTTGACACCCATGAACCATCACAGACTATTAAAACCAAAACAAAAGTTGCTCCTTGGCTCTCAAAAGAAACCAGACATAAAATGCTACTTAGAAATAGGGCTTAGGCCACTTCGAGGACCACAAAAAAACCCATAGATCAACTTAGATACAGACAGCTAAGAAATTAAACAAAAAAATCCACCAAATTAGACAAGAAAAACTATTACTGTCATCTACAAGAAAATACCAAAACAAGCCACATAAGTTTTGGGTAGGTATAAACAAACTTCTTAGTCCAGGACAGTCCTCCCCTCTTACCCCCTTGGATTCTAACCAAAAACCCACAGCAGAAAATGCCTATACCTTTAACAGTTTCTTTACAACAACCATCCAGAACCTAGCTAACCAATTATCCCCTGGCTGCTCATATTCTCCAGCCACTACACCCTGCTCCCAACTCCCCTTTGACTTCAAGCCTGTTTGCACATCTTTGGTCCGAAAATTACTTAAAAAACTAAAGCCTACCACCCAGTCATCTGATCTCCTCCTTGCAGAATATCTACAAAAAGCTGCAGATGCCATAGCATACCCCATTACTATCCTGATCAATAGAACTATAATTGACGCATCCATTCCCTCCATCTTGAAGATATCCCATGTCATCCCACTCCATAAAGGGGGCAGCTCTACTGTACTTTCAAACTATAGACCCATAGCTATTCTGTCACCCTTGGCTAAAATTATGTTAAAATGCATCCACAATCAACTCCTGAACTATCTTATCCATAATAATCTCCTAGCCAACACCCAACATGGCTTTAGACCATTCCATAGTACAACTTCAGCTCTCCTCTCCTTCTCTAATGTCATTAACCAACACCGAAACAATAATAAACTTTCCTCTGCTATCTGTCTCAATCTTTCAAAAGCCATTGATATGGTAAACCACCAAATACTCATAAACACTTTGAAATCTATCTCTCTAGAGGACCAAGCCAGCCAATGGTTTTAATCATATCTCAGTGGTAGACAACAGGCTGTCCTATGGCAGAGCAAACTATCCATCCTGTTATCCATCACCCTTGGAGTACCTCAAGGCTCCATACTAGGTCCACTATTATTTTCCATTTTCATCAATGATTTGTATAAGGTCATCCCAAATGCAACATGCATTCAATATGTGGATGACTCCACTTTAGTATTCTCTGACACTTCCCCTATAGAGTTGCAGATTCTATCCCAAAATACTTTTAACACAGTTGAAAATTGGCTCCTTAACTGTTGTCTTATGTTAAATCCTAATAAAACAAAACTGCTGCTTTTCTCCCCCACTCACAGGTCTGCCCCTATAACCTTTACATTAAAATCCAACAATGGCAGCATTATTTCTCCAGATTTCTTAACCAAACTGTTAAAAGTTATAATAGATAATAACCTTAAGTTTGATCTGCATATCAATAAAACTATTAAAACAGTTAATAAAAAACTTGGCTCACTATATAGGATTAAGCCCTTCCTAACGCCATTACCCAGAACTGTAATTGCTCGTACACATCTACTCTCCACCCTCCTCTATGCTTCCCCTCTATTTACAAACCTCAGCAAAACTGACCTTAATAAACTTTCTGGCAGCTAGAATCACATTGTTAGATTTGCTACCAATGCAGCCTACAGAACTCATCACTGTCATAACCTAAATCTACTAGGATGGCTTGAACTGCCTAACCTCCTTCAAGTTAACCAACTAATAGTTGCACACAAGATCCTGTACCAACTAAATAATACACCGATATTTAAAAACCTCATCACCCCCTACAGTAACCTTCGTTCATCTGAAAGGCTATTAGTTCAAACTCTCAAATCCAACATCACAGCCAGTAAATCTCTATTTGCTAACTCCATTGGCAAAACTTGAAATTCTCTCCCTGCTAATCTTACATCTGGACTCTCTCTAACTCAATTCAAGAAAAGTCTGATTCAGTACTTTAAAAAACAATGGCTATGTCTTTGTCTTAATAGGTTCATAGGTTCATAGGTTTATACTAGGCTATCTGCCCGAGGGCATTTACAAGCCTAGCCCATCGTTTTGTGGCTTACGCCACCCCTTTAGTATGGGGAACTATACCCATTATTTTGCTGTGCCTCTGTCGAGCAGTGACACTGAGGTAATCCCTGGGGTATATCTGCGATCTCCCATCCATTGGTCAAGATTTCTCTTGAACAAGGCCAGCGAGGTGCTCTGCCTCACATGTACCGGGATTTTGTTCCACAGCATAGGGAGTCTTTGGGTAATGAATCTATCCCTCCAGCACGTCCTATTAATAGCCGTGTCGAGGTTTAAGTCTCCCGCCCTTGTGGCTCTGATGGATCTAGATTTTTTGAGGTGAAGCATATTCATCAAATCTGGGTTTGACATGGCCTTGTATGTTAGGCAAAGGTCACCTCTGAGCAAGCGGTAAGCGACTGAATAGAGCTGGAGTTCTTTCAGTCGGGCAGCATAGGACAGATTTTTGAGACCCTTTATCCTTTTGGTGAGGAACTTTGTGGCCTCTCCAGCTGCTGCAGGTGTCGGGTCAGATACATCCCAAATGGGGCATTGTACTCCATCATTGGTCTGATGAGTGATGAGTAAAGGGAGGCTATGACCTCCCTTGATCTAGATGAGAATCCCTTCATGATAAGGTGGGCAATGTAGAAAGTCTTCTTAACTACTTTAGCTACATGGGTGTCGAATGACAGACTACTATCAACCTGGGTCCCCAGGTCCCTGATAACTTCTTCTGTGCTCAGTGGATTGCCACCTATTTGGTAGCTAGGTGTAACCTTGTTTTCCCAAAGGGTATGACTATGCATTTCTTGGCATTTAACTTCAGGCCGTGGCTCTGGCACCAGTTATCCGTTTCTGTGAGACCCTTCTGAAGGATATCTGTGTCAGATGTGTTTTCTACTATGGCCCAGTTTGCAGTCATCTGCAAACTTTGTCAGCCATAACCCTCCTGTGTTTGCTTGTACTTCGGAAAAGTAGATGCCAAACAAGAGTGGGCCCAGGACTGAGCCCTGTGGGACACCACTTGTGACAGGTTTTGAGTCTGACATGGCGCCAGCAACTCTGACCCTGTGGGTTCTGTCACTCAGCCAGTTTGCAACCCATCTTGTGATGTATGGGTTAACATTTAAGCTGATGAGTTTTTCAATGATACCCGAGTGGGGTATTGTATCAAGGCCTTAGCCAGATCGAGGTAGGCTGTATGGACTGCCTTTCCTCGTCAATGGCTTTGGTGACTGTTTCAAGAAGTCAACCAAGTTTAAAAGGCATGATCTGCCTTTGACAAAGCCAAACTGGGTTGGATCCAAAGTCTGCAAATTCCTATGTCTTTATTTATGAGGTCCATTATGATCCTCTCCATGGCTTTGCAGATAAGGCTTGTCAGGCTAATGGGCGGTAATTTCCAGGGTCGGTGGAGGCACCGCCTTTGTGAAGTGGGACCACAGTTGCAGTGCGCCACTCCCTGGAGTACGTATCCAGAGGTAAGACTTTGATTAAACAGCTGTCCTAGCTGTGGGTTTAATTCCTCATTGAGTTCGTGGAGCACACAGCCGGGGACACCATCAGGTCCCATGGATGCTGTGTTTTTGCTTTGGAGAGAGCAGTTCTCACTTGGGCGCTGGAGATGTTTGGGGGCTGCAATCGTTTGGTATAGATATCTCTCCTTTTGGGGAGGGGAGAAGTTTGCACTGAACCTGTCAGCCAGTATGTTGGCAATGTCTGTAGGATCAGTAATCTTCACATCATTTTGAACTAGTTCTGAGCATATCTGGGAGTTTCCTCCTAGGTGTCTAACATAGCTAAAGAAGGCCTTATGATTGTCTTTTGAGTCTTTAGCTATTTTTCTCTCGAAATTTGCTTTGGATGATTTTATGAGAGCTCTTAGTTTTTGACTTATAGTGATCAAGGGTGTCTTACCTTTTAAGGATTTTGCTGTATCTTGTAGTAGCTTCCTCCTTTTATTGTAGAGTTTGTTTATGGCTGGGGTCCACCAGACTGGACGCTTGCCTTTGGTACTAAGAGTCTTTGTTTTGTTTGGGATTGCCTTATCCATGCAGTCCTGCAGGTGCTGGTAGAAGGCGTCTGTAAGTGATTCAGCGGCTTGAGTACTGTTTTCCACCAGCTCGGGGCCTTAAAGGAGACCACACTAGTCTTTAGAAGTGTGAAGTCGGCTTTTGAGAAGTTCTTTACTGTGTTCTTTTTTATTTCAGGTGGGGGTGGGATGAGGACCTCCAGCGAGATTAGTTTGTGATCTGATCTCACCAGTGAGGGGTATACTTCCGGTGTTGAACATTGTGCTCCCATGTTCGTGATGATGAGATCAAGTATGTTATCTCCTCTTGTGGGGATGGTGACTAGTTGTTCCATGGCATTTGAGTTTATGAATTCCAGGAACTTTTGGGCTAGGGTGTTTGGGCTTGAGTAGTGTTCCCAGTCTATATTAGGGTAATTGAAGTCACCTAGTATGATGGTGTTTGGTGATACATTTATCCCCTCTAGTGTTTTCAGGAAGGCCATGTGAGGTTCCTGAGTTTGTGAGGGTGGCCTGTAACATGCTACAAACTGCTACATGTTTACAGTTTAAAACACAAAATAAAACACAAATAAAAGGATTTTTACACATGTAAACAAACACAAAAAACAATACACAAACAAAGTATTAATCCAGACTGACTCTAACCATCCCTTGTGTGCGCATGGAGGACTTATGACTACACTTTATTGTTTCTTTACTTATAAATCCTATGATCTCCTTGGATCTACTACCAAGTAGGTCTACTACTAGGCATTCAATACCCTATCATTCTTAAAAACACTGTCTAGAATTTTCCATCTGAGTAAAAATGTAATACTTTGTTTGTGTATTGTTTTTTGTGTTTGTTTACATGTGTAAAAATCCTTTTATTTGTGTTTTATTTTGTGTTTTAAACTGTAAACATGTAGCAGTTTGTTAAATGTCTTTTTGGAGCTTTTCTCCCCGGGCGTCCCCTGAAAATGGACATGTATCCAGTCGGATTATCCCGGTAAACAAATGTAAGATAAATAAAATAAAATGAATAAATATGTATCCAGGGGTGTGGGGGGTGATGAGATGTGCAGGGGGCCTTGCCCCCCTGCAAAAACATCCTTTGCTTTTGTCCGGAAGTGTGGTATTTTTGGTAAAGTCAACATTTCTGAGATGTCGACTTTTCCAAAATTCCTCCTTCGATCTTTTTTCTGTTCATTGATTTGATTTCTGTTATTCTGGTTTGGAAATCTGAACACTCCCACAATGTCAGTGTAAGATTTTGATAGTAAACCATTTTAAATATATGCATACTGTATATTATGACATTTATATATATATATATATATATATATATATATATATGTGTGTGTGTGTGTGTGTGTGTGTGTGTGTGTGTGTGTGTGTGTGTGTGTGTGTGTGTGCATGTCTGTATTGCCCTACGTCCCAGATCATGGAGACTAAAGCTGCACTATGACACATATAATGTTGGACAAAGGACCAAAAGGAAGAGGTCAACATTAGATAATGCACTTACAAAACTGTGGAAGTGCATAGAATAATATATGTTGCATTTGGAGGACTATTGGGACATCTGAAGCTCAGACTTCTGGCAGTATTCTTTCATGTCATGTGTAAATGATACCACATATGGCAGAAAAACACAATTTAATGTGAAACACACATAACTATTAGCCAAACCTGTGTACTTGCTGCAAACATCTAGACAGTAGTGAGCCATACCACGTCTTCCTAAGACAGCATGTGGAAACATTGAAAATGTATGGCATCATATATGAATACATACATATATTGTGAAGCTATATGTTTGTTTCTATGGCAGCAACAACACCCACATTCACTACAGCCCACTGTGTCTGCTAGATTTCACCACACATACATCAACAACTGAACAATTTGTGTAATGTATTATATTGTGTGCACACTAACTGACAGGACTAATTTAGTTTGGCAACAGGCTTGTCCATCCAAATGCAAACAGACAAATATGCCCAATATGGATGCTGTTGCCAGATAGCTAGGCTATAAAACAGTTTTCTGACTTTTAAGCTACAAGCTGCAGATGATAGTAAGAAGCAATGTGACTCTGCAGGGGTCCCAAGCTGTTCACCCCAAGGATTGTTTATGTTCTCTAAGACTTCATCACCTGCAGTCATTTACAAAGCAGACTTGAGCTGTGACATGTGCATTAAGTATTGTTATTTATAATGTGTAAGACTAGCTAGTTAGGGGTTCTAATCTCACTCCAGACCACTTGGTGTGTATACGTGCATGTGTGTATATCCTCCAAAGAGCAAGTGTGAATCCCAAACTGGCATTGGTTTGCACTTTTTGGCCCTTGCAGTTGATGCAGGCCTCCAAAATTGTGTCATCCAGAAGGCCTGCTGATGTCATCTACCATAAGAGTACCTAAAGCCATGTTAATATCAGACTTGAGCTGTGGCACATGCATTACATAGTGTGAGCTGTAGTGGGTAAAATTAGATAGGTAGGGGTTTTAATCTCATTCCAGCACAGTTGGTGTGTTTGTGTGTGTATCTCCCCAAACAGCAAGTTTGAATCCCAAACTGGTATTGTTTTGTACTTTTTGGCCCTTGCACTTGATGCACATTGTAAAACCCTTGCCCTCCACAAGGCCTGCTGATGTTATCTACCATAAGATTACCTAAAGCCATGTTAATGTCAGACTTGAGCTGTGGCACATGTGTTACGTACCTTGATTTGAAGTGTGTAAAACTAGATAGGTAGGGGTTTGAATCTCACTTCAGCTCACTTGGTATGTGTGTGTGTGTGTGTGTGTGCATCTCTCTACAAAACATGTATGAATCCCAAACTCGCATGGTTTTCTGCTGTTTGGGTGTTGCAGGTGCTGCAGGCCTCTAAAGTCTTGTCCTCTACGTGCTGATGTCATCTACTGTAAGATTACCTAAAGCCATGTTAGTGTTATACTTGAGCTATGGCATGTGCATTAAATACTGTGATCTGTAGTGTACAAAACTAGATAGGTAGGGATTCTAATCTCATTCCATCCCACTTGCTGTGTATACGTGTATGTTTGTATGAGTGTGTGTGTGTGTGTGTGTGTGTGTGTGTGTGTGTGTGTGTGTGTGTGTGTGTGTGTGTGCACACGTGCAGTGTCCTGTAAATGTACATAGGTAGTGGTACTGTTGTCACTGCAGTCAACTTGGTGTGTCTGGATGTTAGAGCATTTTATATCAGCCTATGGGATCATAGGATCATAGTAAGTTACTAGGCTAATGGCCCTAGGGCCCTTACAATCCTATCCAAGTCCTTACCCTTATTTCCACTATCAACACCTGTTGCCCCTGTTCAAGAGGGACACAGATTGAATCCCCATGATGAATTTATGGTCAGCCATCCAATCATCCAGAGTGCATTGGAAGAGGGCCAGTGAGGTGTTCTGTTTGACATGAAGTGGGAGTCATTTCCAAAGGTGTGTTAACCTCTGGAAGAAAAATCTATGTCCCTCTAGCAGGTGGTATTAATGTCACATACCAGGTTAAGGTTTTAGAGTGAGTAACCTGTGTACTATTTGACTTATGGATATGCAGCATTCCCAATAAGCAGAGTCAGAGATTGCCTTGTATGCAAGACACACATCACCTCTGAGTAGCTTGTATGAAACAGAATAACAAGACAGTCATTTCAGATGATCCACATATGATGCTGAAGACCATGATTTTTCCTTGGGATGGACATTTGTGTTCTCTCCAGTTGCTACAGGTGCTTGGAAAGGTATATACCAAAATGACCTTTGTACTAAATCATTGCCCTGATGAAGGAAGAATACGGGGAGGTTATAACTATGTGTTTTCTGGAAACAGTGCCCTTACCCATGACATGAGCAAGATAGAATACCCTTCTTACCACTGTGGAGACAAGGTGGTCAAAGGTAAGGTAACTGTCAATCAGTGTGCCCAGGTCTCTCACCATTGAGTGACCATTTAAGATGTTGCTATTGATGTGGTAGTTGGCAGGGACATCACTTTCACTGAAAGGAATGATAATACAGTTTTTGGCATTGAGTTTAAGGCCATGATTTCTGCACCAATCACTTGTTTGTGTAAGGCCCTCTTGTAGGATGTTGATATCATTTGGATATATGATGATCACTTTCAGTTTGCAGTTATCAGGAAACTTTGTCAGCCACAGACCTTTAGTTTTTGCTTGTACTTTGGAAAAATAGATTCCAAACAGTGCAGGTCCCAGGACTGAACCCTGTGGAACACCACTGGTTACAGGTCTGCTGCTGGAGGAGGATTCCCCTATTTTGACTATGTGAGTTCTATCAGTGAGCCAGCTAGTGACCCATCTAATGATATAATGGTTGATGCCTTCTTTTATGAGTTTTTTTATGATGCCTAAGTTGGGAATACTGTCAAACTCCTTGGCTAAGTCCAGGTAGGCTGTATCCACAGATTTCACCACATCCAGGGCCTTTGTGACTGTCATGGCTGGATTAAACATTATTCTTTTATTCCAACAGTATAAAACAGTGTAAACATTTTTGTAAGTGCTTTTGGGTATAGACCATACCCTTCTTCAGACAAATGGCTATTAGGATTTTACCTTCATTTAAATAGTCAAAAATGTGCCAACATTTATACCAGTCACAAATGTTACCTCTATCTACCATTAGATGGCAATACATACATTACTTTCTATATACTCTTATTATTATTGTTTAGTGTCTATATGCTAACATAATTCATTGACATCTACATACAATCCATAGTAAATTTATACATTAAAAATAACATTATTAATAGATAATAATATTAATAAACATTTCATATTATTACCAACTTGATATCACTAAATCATTCTCTTACTTCCATTTTAGTGAATATAGTTTTGTGTTCCCATCGTATTCATCATTATACATAAACACATTCTTTTCCAAAATTAATTCTAAAAGCATCATACATTTCATTATGATATCAGAATTAACATTATTTTGACATAGAAAATGTCTTAGATATTAAAGTCCTTCCTTATTAGGAATTGTTGTAAATAATGATTTAACATCCAGGGTTACAAACCATACATCATACATATTTACTTTGTCTTCTAAATCTGCAGAAAATGTGACCAAAAGTTCTTGTGTATCTCTAATTATACTTTGTGTTTTCCAAACTAATTCTTTCAGTTGATTTTTGATATATATAGAGAGTGGTTCTGTCAACCACCCTCTACTAGAAACTATCGGTCTCATTTTGGGTTTATTTAGGTTTTTATGAACCTTTGGTAGCCCTCTACATGTTGGTATTGTCAGTAATTCAACCAAGGAATATCTATATAAGTCTGCATCAATAACATTTGACATAAATAAATCATAGAGATTGCTTTGCATACTGTTAATTATTTTATTCAACTGGACCTTATTAATCAATTTATATGTTTCATTTTCTTGTAGCATAAATTTCATTGTTTCTTCATAGTAATGCCTATCTAAAATAACAATGGCACCCCCTTATCGGCGGGTCTTAGTATAATCTCTTTAATGTTGTTTAGACTGGTCCAAGCCTCATATTCTTCATTACTTAAATTATGAAACTTATGATTACTTCCAGTTTTGTTATTCCACGTTTCTATCAAATCTCTTTCTACCGCTTGTTCAAATGCCTCCAGCAGAGGATGTAAGTAAGATGTAAAAAGACTAGTTTTTTTAAAAACAGATACTTCATTTTCAAGCTCATTTTTATATAACATTTTCAGAGCTATACTTCTAACAAATTTCTTAACATCCAGAATAAAGTCACTTATATCAGCACCCTTTGAGGGTATGAAAGAAAGACCTTTATTAAGTAAGGCTCTTTCATGAGTTTGTAGTGGATATTTAGACAGATTTAACACTAGTTCAGAGTCACTTACTTCTGTATCTTGTTCTGTGAGTGTATCAAGTCTCCGGATATCTTCCGTTTTTTTGCTGATTCTCGTAGAAGTACATTTCTTCGGTTCCCGGATAGGGAGCGGGAATGAATGAACAGTACAACTTAAAAAAGACTGTCCCCGGGATTCATGAACCTTGCGCCAGGCGCCCGCATAGCGTTGGCGTTATAACGCCAAATATGGCTGCTGAGCGATTCAGGTATGAATCAATTCTACGTGCACTACCGGCGTGCGCCGGACCTGCTCCGCCCCCGGCGTAGGTATGCAAAACACACTGTGTGCGGTATTGCACCATGCAAATGAAGGGAAATAGCGATCCACAGTGGCTTATGGCGTAAGAACGCGGCAATGTAAACCAAAAACGGTTTACATTTACCCAAACATGGCCGAGGAGTAACGGAAGGCTGTCAAAGTCAGGTATCATACAGGTGCAATATACCAATGGGGAAAGGCACCGACTATGTCCAAAGAAAATATGCACAAAATGTAAAAAATGACATAAATGGCATGTACGTAGAAAGCACTGCAGAACCCCCGGATATGTGCACAGAAGTTGCAAAGCAATGAAATAATATGACAATGTCCTAAAAGAGCAGTATAATACACATCAGCTGCACAGCCACCACACACCATAGTATGTATGTAAAGCTTCAACCCCAGCGCAATGGTTGTCAAGGAGTGGCGGCAGTGTTCGCCGTAACCATGTATTAACAGTCAATGCCATGCAAATGAGGCAGATAATAGTGAATCGCAAAAGCGGCGGTGTAAGCATGGAGCAAACGACGTAGCGGTAGTACACCGAGGAGTCGCCACACGGGATACATGTCAATCTCAGTAGGGTGTGCCACTGTAGGAGGAAGCACATTGGAGGCCAGCAAACATGGGCTGTACAATGCACATCACAGCAGCAGGACCGGCGTGTGAGGAAATAGATGCGCTGAGAGTACATAATGCGCCAGACAGATGAATGTGCACGAGGATGACTACGAACCCCAAGCCAGTCATGTGACGGCCTCCCGTCAACAAACACGGATATAGGAAGGTAATGCGGAGAATATGATGAAATGCGGAAGCAGTGTAATTGGAGCCGCAATGAGCAATCAAGACCAATGAATGCAGGAAGGGCAAACGGCGGCAGCTGATAACTCTGCATGCAGACTCCTGCAAACGGGAAAGGGAGGCATAGGAATGCAAAGATAGTAGGGGATGTAGTTGAAATGCAAAGAGCAAACAAACGAAATAGCACAGGCAAGTACAGAGGTAGGATAACGGCGGTGGCAGACAAAGTGCAACAGATGCCATGTGCCTGCAGGATGCACTACAGGCAATAGTAGGTGCATGCAGAAACAGGAAGGTAAGATGCAAAGCCAAGCCAATGCAGGCAAGGGCAATGTAACAGCAAAGGCAACAGCGTTGCGGTTGCAATGGTAAACCACGGAAGATAATCCACAGATACGGTCGCAGACACACCCAATGACATCACCGGGTGTACAGCACAACAGTATAAAGTGTGAATGCACATAACACACAGCGATTTCCCAAACGCCACCGTGAGGGTGTAAACAGACAGGAACTTTTAATATGTATATGTTGGGTGCCGCCGTGGCCGTGATGCATCGGTATGTGTCAGAGACAGACGGAGTTGCGGAGGACGGTGCCGACAACTACCGTAGGCCTCACAGGAGAAGGAGAGTGTTCAGACCAAGGGTGACCTACCAGGGGCTGCAAGACCTGGAGATAGTAGAGCGCTACAGGGTGGACAGGGACACGTTACAGCAAATAGTGGAGCTGTGCCGGCCACGCCTGAGAACAAGAGACAACAGAGGGGAGCCCATCCCAGTGGACACAAAGGTATGTGTGAGCTTGTGAATACTGGCTACAGGTACCTTTCAAAGGCCAACCGGGGATATAATGGGCATCTCACAGGCATCAGCATCCAGGGTACTACACCAGTTCCTGGATGCCATGTTCTGTTTATGCCCATGAGTACATAAACTTCCCAGATCTCAGGAGGAGTTGGCTAGCAATATGCGCCGCTTCCACCGTGTGGCACAATACCCGGAGGTACTGGGTGCGATAGACTGTATGCACATAGAAATCAAGTCACCACCCGGGGAGCAGGGTAGACGCTACATAAACCACAAGGGATACCCCTCCATCAATTGCCAGGTCGTGTGCAATGCGCAGGGCATTATCATGGATGTGTGTGCTGGCAGCCCTGGAAGCTACCACGACTCCCATATCTGGCATGCCTCACAGCTGTATCAGGTATTCGCCAGGGGGGACATCACACAAGGTCACCTTGTGGGTGATGCTGGCTACGCACTGGAGCCGTGGTTGATGACACCCATCAGAAATGCACACACACACATGCAAGAACGCCATAATGAGGCACACGCACAAACTAGAATAATCATAGAGCGTGTGTTTGGGATATTGAAATCACGGTTCCAGTGCTTGGATACATCCGGTGGAGCCTTGCAGTACTCTCCAGGCACATGTGCCCACATATTCATAGTATGTTGTATGCTACACAATATGATTCTGCGGAAACAGCTGCTGCAGGGACATAATGCTGGAGGGCCACCAAGCCCGCCACAACTGCCAAGGCAAGCACAGGCACAGGGCGTTCAGCGCCATGAACACACTGTGCCAGCCCCAGTAGGTAGACGGAGGCGTACCCAATATGCCTACGCCCTGGCAAACAGGGAACGCATAGCACATACTTTGACAGTGTAGGCCCCATGGACTGACACCTCCTTACCTGCACACACAGTAAAATGGACGCCACACAAACATGTCCGCCCATAATGTGTACCGTATGCGGACCTATGTGTGAGTCCAACAAAGGCACCACCTAAACACTGCGTACCCAATAGCCAGCAGAGCATGGAACGCCAACACCTCGACCGCTCGCCGCCTCTACAGCAGGCGGCGTATGATGCCACTGCCACTTTCCGCAAGTCGACTACATATGTACTTATGTGCATACACAGATATGGAAATAGATATCAGTACACACGTAGAAATATATGTACACATACACAGATATAAAGTACAACAGGTTAATATGGAACCCAGGGATGCAAGTCGACAGATAAGTAAGACGTGATATCTCCACATAGTAAACAGAGTGAACGACAACCCGATCATCCAGGAGGGTGGCCAGAGCAGGGAACGCCAGCCATGGAAATGTCAACCTGCATCAATGTATATCCACGGGTCGGATGATCACCAGGCCACGGTACAGTAACGGGATATGTGCGTGTCATATCCATAGGATATGAGTGCGGAGGTAATATTACGACGCCCGGCGCTGCGCCCAACGTAGGTATTGTGTTCAACCATCGGTGCGAAAGCGGCAATCATACCTGTCAAGTGTACGTCATTATGAGGAACGTACCTCATCTGGGGTCTAAAGTAGTTCATGTTCTACGAAGTTCCTCAAAGTTCAACATTGAAATAGTCTGTCACACACTCATTGTTAGGAATATATATAAATGAAACCTGGTAAATAGAAAGTAATCATATGAATTCATCAAAGGTTCTTCCTTGTAAGTAAATCAGCATATTTCAACCATCCTATGACCCTCTTAGCTGAAGTTGTTAGTAAGCCATTAGTATGTGTTCCACATTTTGCCCATTTGTTACACATTATGAAGGTGTGTGTTCCTCATCTTGGAAATGGAAGGTTGAGAGCTACGGCAGGAATATGTGTATGTGTGAGGTGAGTTTGTCATGTGTTCCGCTGCGTGTGTGTAATGTGTGTGCCACTGTAAAATGTGTATGTAGGTGACATGTCACAGGTGGAGTGGAATAGCATGCGTAGGCATACAGTACAGGAACCATAGGCGTATGTATAGCAGTGCCCACAAAGTAGTATTGACAGCTCCTCAGTGGCTAGGTGCGTGGCGACGTAAAACGATGCTAAGCGGAAATGTCCCAGAATGTACCACAGGACCATAGCCAACAGGAGACGCAAAGGACGCATGTACAAACTATGACCGCATGTATGGCGGCCATATGGTAGACTTAACAAGACATGTCGGCAACGTTACACAGCATCAGGCATGTACGGCGAAGATACGCTTGTGTCATCCCGGCACCGATCGTGGCCACGTACCGACACGTAAATCCCGCAGTGTGTTCCACGACTGTTAAGTAAGCAAGCGCCACACAAATTGGAGGCAACTGGTAGCATACAGGCCGTTCCAAGTACAGGACCACAATCACCGTAACTATCAGTGATAAAATGCCAATGGATAGTAGGCACGTACGAACATCTGCCGATATATAGCCGATGTGAAGGAGGAATACGTGCAGGAAGCACACATGCAGGTGATACGGACACCACACGACATCAACAAAACAAAAACTCCCAGAACAACAGACAGGTAACCTGCAGCTCCCCAAGCAGGGATGGAGCACACACACAAGCATATCGTGTATGTATAAATGCAAGACCCACACCCGTACCCGTCACCCACATCCGCAGATATACCCCATCGCACATATCAAAGGGATACCAGCCAAAACCGTAGCAAACACATACAGGCAGTCAATGACAGCGGCATACCGCAACAAGCGGCGTGGGAAACACTAGCAGCAGCCGATGCTTCCCTGCATCCGTTGTGTACAGGAATATAACAGCTATGTTACACATCTAAATGCACAACGCCATCGACAGATGCCGCCAGGACACGGACACCCACATGTCGAACAAAATATCATACCCAACACACACAATCTACGGCTAACAACACAGCGATATGTACCTGACACCACACATAGCGGATGTAGTCACACAAACATGATACAATACATACCATCCCCACGAAGGTAGTGCAAATAACCAATGCCCACACGAGGATGAACCATGGCCTAGTTTAGCCTCGTAACGCATTTAATGGAGGAGGATCACCGTGATATGCGCATAAGTACACACCGAGGAACAGCTATTGGCGTGATGAACCCACATGCCTCAGGTGACGACGAATAAAAGGAAGACTCCCTGGATATTCAAACCGTATGTTCATACCGAACACATACTGAATACAAACAGGCAAGCAAGCAAGCAAGCAGAAGATATTTACGCATACAGAAGCAAAGGCCGGAAAGGTATGTTGAACCCACGATATGTACTGTTGTGTAACGCATGATACGTATGACGAATCTGCACTGTATGTGAACGATGTGTGTAAGTAAAGATACCTGTCCATCAGGCAGACTGTGGTGAAAGGTGGTTATGTAATGCTAAGCTGTGCATACCAGCGTCTGTGGACAACGTGTGCACAGCAGTGGGACAACATGTACACAGCCGGGATAACCCAAGGTCCCCAATAGGGATTTCAAACACAGAACAATGACACCACCCACGCTGATGCTGTCAGTGGATATCGAACAATGAAGTGCCACAGCAGGGGATAGGACATGTATGTATAGTGTCACAGCACACATGTGCATGGGCATATACCGTCGATGCCATACGGAATGTGCGCACGACGTGCACGTATCCCTCGCAGTAGGGGTGACAATGTCAATTATGTGTAATGCAAAGCTGTCATGATGGATATGTTCAGAAATCATAGACAGTATCACAGGCATAGCATGCATGATGGAGGGATGGACTAATGTTATGTACATAAACAGGATATGTATGGCCTGCACATGTGGGACAGAGTAGTAGCAGAATAGGTACCCGAAATGGAGTGAACAGCAAGTAACCATGTGCAAACGTTCCGTAGCAGGTGCAATGTGTGCAACAATGATGTCCGGCAGGGCCGTGTGTAAACATATGTGCAATGTACACAGTAGTGTCAACCCCCCCCATGGTAGTGTCCACTGAACGGCAGAGGTGGATGTCAACTGTATGT
>NC_056740.1:470657568-470665068 GCF_019279795.1 Protopterus annectens | reverse complement strand
TCCTTTTCATAACCCCAGGAGTTCGATATAATGAGAGTCGAAGTGAGATTCGATTAAACGGGATTCAATAATGTAAGTATTCGATATGTTGAAGTAGACTCATTTTATCATATCAGCTTTCTGTATCTGCAATCTGTAGAGAAAAAAAAAAACATGTTTTATCCTATCAACTTTCTCTGTAGAGAGAAAAAAAAACATGTTTTATCATATCACCTTTCTATATCTGTAATTTGTAGAGAGAAAAAGAAAAAAATGCATTTTATCATTTCCTTGTCTCTCAGGGTGTGTATAAGAGCAGAAGTGCTGGGAAAGGGGACCAGTGGAGAATCCATTGAGGTGATCTGAATAACAACAGTGTATAACCCAACAAGAGGTGATTAACTAGCCTGGCACTGTGACACAGAGAGATGGAGCCCTTACAGCCACTCAAATAACCCATGAGAAGCAAGGAAGGCAGAATGGAAAATACCATCTTTTCCAGCCCATCCACTCTGGAAGATCTGCCTTGGATGAAAACTCTTCTTCAGTGAGATTGATGAGCCATATTCATGGAACAGATTGCCAGTAAAACTACAGTATCAGTAGTGGTGATGGTGGTGGTAGTGAGGTGCTACCATTAGCTAACATTGTGCATGATGATGCACATGATGTCAGACGCCAGTAAGAGCATAACAAAAAATCCACCCTGGCTTTCAGGGCCAGAACGTCTGAAGCTGCAGGCTGCTCCATTCCACTCCCCCTCCCAGCCTACCATTGGTACAGTCTTAGCCCTGGTCAAAAGTACAGGGGGGACACTGAGAAAGCTGATGATCTGCTGGGGGCAAGTAAAATGGGGGAGAGGTGTTGTGGATGAGTCAATTTCATTATATTCTAAAACCATTTTGGAATGAATGTGTCTTAATCAATAAAATGTTAAGAAGGACTGCAGAAAATAAAGTACAGCAAGCTCTGTCTTTATGTGGGTACAAATAAATTAGTTGGGCTATGTGCCTATTTTGACAACAGTACAAAATACAAAATAGACTCAGGTGCGGGATACACACAAAGATATTGTTCAGCAAAGACAGTGATCCATATAGCATAAATACCCCTTTTAAGGGCATTGAGAAGTGTTTTTTTTTTTTTTTTTTTTGTTCATGCAGCACATTATGTAAGTGATGGAAGAATTAAACCTACAGGTTGCAAAATGACGCTTCATCACATCTCATGACTTTTTTTTTTTTTTTAATTTCTAGTCTCCCACCAGGACACAAGTGCTCTTCAGCAATTACATTCTGCTTGCCGAGCACACTCAAGCAAATCTGCAGTCTGCGGCTACCACGCCATCCATACAGTATAAGAAGGAATCAGTACTGCAAACTAAACAAGGATATACATTTTGAGCCTCAAGAGCAGGAGCACACTCAAGCAAATCTGCAGTCTGCGGCTACCACTCCATCCATACAGTATAAGAAGGAATCAGTACTGCAAGCTAAACAAGGATATACATTTTGAGCCTCAAGAGCAGGGTCAGTCCACCCAGGCATTCTACTTGTATGTTTTATGAGAGTGAAGCTATTACATTAGCAGTATTTCTTAGTAGTTCTCAGCTTGCTAATAAAACTGACTGTTGTAGCCTTGTGTCCTCCCCCCCCACTAGTACAGTAATCCTAACTGTCCAATAGACAGTATACATTTAATTCACATCCCTGTGACTAACTTAACCATCAAGCAGCCCTCTCAGTGCTTTCTGCCTTAGTTTGTATCACTTGGAGGCCCACCTGTTTATTTGCATCTCTGTACATTCCCCTTCATTGCTAATGTATCTCCCTACTCTGATCTGTGCACAGACTGGTTACTAATCAGCAAGTCAATGTGAAGACACACTCCCAACCTTAATAAACTTTGCTGTCTCTTCTCTCCTTCACTTTACAGGTAGTTTGAATTATTACTTACCCCCTCTGAGGCCTTCACTGAATTCCACTTTTTGCCTCTCTGCTTCTTTACATTCCACCTGGTTTACACCCCTTGTGCTATCTCCCTCCCCTAATACTAAGTCTATATTAGAATCCTGTTGAGCATGGAGCCGTCTTTAAATTTCTAGTCTCCCACCAGGACACAAGTGCTCTTCAACAATTACATTCTGCTTGCCAGTAAGGCATTAGACCTCAGGAATTTGTTTCAAAAGTGTTCAGATTTGTAAAGTAATACTTACTTTTTTCTCTTGTCTTGGTTGGCTCTGCCTCGCTCCGTTCGCCCTCGCTAATGATCGGGCTCTCTCCACTCCCCTGCCCTGACCCCTATTTCCTCCCACCCCCACTACCTCTACATTTATAGTAATCACAGCCACACCCACAGCTCACCCTCACATCACCTCCACCAACCACAGCTCCTAAAGTCATATCACATTATACCACACCAACTTGCTCCACACAAAATACTCCCAATCACGCTCATTCCCACTAGGCATTTTTTACATCACCCACACTACTTCCCCCATCCACATGTAATGCAACCCTATAATTCCTATTCAGACCCCCCATCTAGAAAAAACTTAAACTTTATAACCATGACTATCACACAACTAGGTCTAGTCTGTCTTCTCATAATTCTTTACAACACCACAAGTTATCACTCTAGCATTATCCCTAAACTTAGTAGCACAACACTGCATTATGCACTCTCATATACAGACACCACACATTATAATAATATCTGCCCACAGTTAGTCAAGAACTGCATAACGGACCAATTCAGAACTAAACACATATGCTCTCATTCCTACTCCAAAAAAACACAATACTTTCTCACACTCCTCACCAAACTCCAACATCTGTATAACCCTTTTAACTCCAGGCTTACCATAAGTGGGGATATCCACCCCAACCCAGGCCCAAATCCATCCTGTCCAACACAAACTGCTCCAACAAAAATGTCAGAACATAACACCCCCACTTTCTTCATCCCTGGGCAAATCAACAACAGCAGCAAAACCAACCATCATTTAATGCTGAATATTAACATTAGAAGTATCAAAAATAAAATACCTGAACTCCAGGCCACAATAGCACACTACTCCCCAGACATAGTTGCTTTAACAGAAACCTGGCTAAATAAAAACATAGCTAACTCAGAAGTTCTCCCTACCGGCTACAATATAATTAGACAAGACATACCACTTCGTAAAGGGGGTGGAACTGCCTTACTGTACAAGTCCAACTTAACTGTCCATCAATTACCAAACTTCTACCCCTTCCCCAATAATTGGGACATACTTATCTCACAACTTCAACTTCACCCTAAAAAGGTCATCATCACAATTGTGATCTATATTCCACCTGGTAATACACCTGCTAGCCTTGAAGACTTGTTATCCCGGTGTTCTTCCACATACTCACAAGAAACCCTTATTCTGTGGGACTTCAACCTAGATTGGTTCACCTGTATATCAGAACCACCAAGTAATCTAATAAATCTCCATGGCTACCAGCAGCTAGTCCAAATTCCAACTAGATGTGATAAAAAATCTAAAAGGGAATCCATCCTTGACTGAGTCCTAACTAACAACCCCACATTGTACCCTCACACAGGCAGTCTTCCAGACACCTTAAGTGACCGCAACATAATATACTTTATACGTAGTAGAACAAGCATATGCAAAACCACTAACTATATATCCACTAGAAACACAAAAAAAATTATCTCCTGAGGTCCTCAACACTTTACTCTGTAACTGTGACTGGACCCCCCCCCCAAAAACCCTCCCACTTGACCAGGCTGTAGCATATTTCAACACAACATTTTTACAACACCTAGACACTGTCGCTCCATTTCGCAAAATCAAGGTTAGAACCTCTACAAACCCCTGGCTCAGTAAAGAAACCAAACAAATCCTCAAGTCCAGAGACACTGCCTGGCTTTACTATCAAAAAAAACAAAGAAACACAAAGCCTAACTAAGTACCAAGAACTGTGCAACCGTGCAAAAAATGCATTAGGCTGGGCAAAAAATCCTACTACACAACATTACAAACTAAATACCAACACAACCCACAAAAATTTTGGAAAAATGTAAACCAGCTACTAAAATCCACCCAAAAGGCTACCCCCAAACCAACCACCCCTGACACTAAAGTTCCCATCGAAACACAGTTCATCTCCCACTTTGTGAACTTAATTCTGTCCTTAGTATCACAGGACAGTCCCTTCCTCACTATCCCCCCCAACACAAATAACACTAATATAAGCTTTACCCTCAAAACAGTTTCCACCACTTCAATCAAAAGCATGCTCTCCCAACTAAAAACCTCATCAACAGCAGCCGACCTACTCCCCAGCTATTTCTTGAAACTCACAGCAGATGCTATTGCTACCCCAGTCTCCAATCTCATAAACAGATCAATTGTTGCAAAATATGTACCCAAACTCTGGAAAATATCCTATGTTACACCCATACATAAACGCAGGACCTCCACTGAACTTAATAACTGCAGACCCATTGCTTTACTCTCCCCCCTGGCCCAAATCCTAGAAAAATGCATCCATACCCAGATGCTAAACTATCTCCTAGACAGCAACATCCTGTCACCTAATCAGCATGGTTTCAGACCTGCCCATAGTACCACTACAGCCCTCCTCTGCTTCACAGACACAGTAAACGGTCTCAAAAATGAAGGCCTACAAGTGTCAACTCTTTTTCTGGATATGTCCAAAGCATTTGACACAGTCTCACACCAAATCCTGCTAAACAAACTAAACCAATATCATCTATCAAATTCCACTCTTACCTGGTTTCAAAGCTACTTAACCGACAGGTACCAAGCTGTGAAATAGGAAAATTCTCTCTCTCCTCAGCTCCCCATAACCATAGAAGTCCCACAGCGTTCTATCTTAGGACCACTACTATTCACAGTCTTCAGAAATGACCTCCATACCTCCACACAGCATGCATCTATCATTCAGTATACAGATGACACTACCTGTGCTGCACAAAACATTCCCACCCTCCTGCAAACAACTCAGCTAGCATTCTCTGACATTGAAAACTACCTTACCAAAGCCCAACTTATCCTCAATCTAAAGAAAACTCAGCTTATGATTATAACTAGTTCTAACAAAAACACTAACAGTCAGTTCACTATCTACTCCACAAATGCTACTCTAATTGCTCCAGTGGCACAGGCTAAGCTATTGGGAATAACCATAGACTCCCACCTAAAATTTGATAGTCATCTCAACTTAACTATTAAAAAAGTACATGCCAAACTGGGGTCACACTGCCGTATCAAACCATTTCTTATCAACAACACAAGATCAGCCATTGCTCCCAACTTATATCCACCCTACTCTATGCAGCTCCCATTCTGACTAATCTCAACAAAACTGAACTAAGCAAAATGGAAGCCTGCTATAACAGAATTGCCTGCTATGCTGCAAATTGCTCATATAGAGCTCATCATTGTACTGCTTTGAGACAGCTCCACTGGCTTGAACTGCCCAACCTCGTAACCTACAATCAGCTCTGCCTCTGTCATTCTATCTATTACCTCCCCAATAAGTGTCCTGCCCTCATAAACCTAGTACAACATCACTCAGCCAAAAGTCCTCTTAGATCATCAAGCAAACTACTACTAGAAGTCACCAACAGCTACAATAGCTTTGGAGATGCACTATATAGTAGTTCAGTGGCTAAAAAATGGAACTCTGTCACTACTAGCATTCAAAACACATCATCCAAAGCCTCCTTTAAAGACCTCATCGGGCAACATCTCAAGCAAAATTGGCAGTGCCATGATTGCTCCCCAGGCTAGTGAAAGTGGATAACTTATACATACTAAATCTAGAGCACTTGATAATAGTTTTCAGTCTTACTCACAAACACTGGCTAATCTACAATGTATGTACTGTACCTGTGTACTATGTATGTATTCTACCTATGTTCCAAATTTCAGCTGTACACCACAAATCTAAGACTGCGGTGGTGGTGCTGCGGTAGCGTTGTCACCTCATAGCAAGATGTTGTCCCGTTCTCTTCTCAGTTAGAGCGTCTTTTGTGTGGAGGCATACGTGAATGGGGTGTGCCTTTATTGAAGGTTGTGTGTCAGGGCTGGTAACCCGGTAAGTAAAAATCCACTACCAATCATTAGCGGTCCGAAGTTCCGCTGTGGCGACCCCTAACCGGGAAAAGCCAAAAGACACAAACAAACCTTTTCTTTTTAAAATTAACATTTTTTTGTTTGTTCTCTCCACTGTAACTGTTTATGTGCCGCATACCACTTTAAAAACATGTCGCTTGTAATTTGTGTGTATACTGATCATGTCAAAATAACTAAATGTGTCTGTAATTTTTCTTTGTGGAGCTTTTCTCCCTGGGCCTCTGCTGAAAAAGGGCCTTTATGGCTCAGTCAGACACCCCCGATTAACAAATGTAAAATAAATAAATGAATAAATGACTAGAACTTCTACATACTGTCATAGAACTGCTCTTGGTGACACTCTACCTGCACGTATTGGGATTTTAGAGAGGACATGAATGCTAAGGAACACTGAACTATAAGACATCACACTGTTTGCCAGCCTTTTTAGATCAGCCTGCACAGTGCTCTGTATAAGTGATATCTGTATACAGTGTGGACCCATATGGCAGGCAGCAGGAGTCAAGAATGAGCAATCTGATGAAAAATGTATCAGCTCTTCAGCCATTCCGACATAATAACGGCTATTATCATCTCGTCAGAATTACATTCTCTTTGCTTTGTAGCACTGAGTTACAAAACCTGCACTTTAAGAGATTATAGTAGCCGTTAGTTCTAGCAGGCTATCGTCAATTTATTTTATTTCTGTTTAACTTGATAGGTATACAAGGCAAATGACCCTTTTTAGCCATGACCCAGGCTTTGAGAAACAGCAAGAAAAATCACTGAGCAGAAAACAAATACGGCTATATAAATATAGCATGAAACATTACAGTTTTCAAGAAAGCAATGACAGAGTACATAACAAAAACTTTAACAAATTAACATACGATAGAGTACATGCAACACTGAGTTCAAGTTAAAAGTAGGTGATATTTACAAGCAAAATAATTACAATATATTAACACACTTACAGTCTCATGTCTTTTAAAATGCAACACAGAATTTTCAGGTTAAAGGACTGACATAGACAAGTAAAGCATGCCATGCTAACCATTTATAGCTGTTACATTTGTTTGCTGAAACAAGTGCTCTTGCAGTAATTTTTTGAAACATTGTTTAGTACACAGTTCCATGTGGTGTACTTATTCTTACGAATGCTTTGTCCAACTGTGGTCTTGCCAAGGACACTGATCGATTATATTACCAAGGACACTGATCGATTATTATTACCAAGGACACTGATCGATTATTATTACCAAGGACACTGATTGATTATTATTACCAAGGACACTGATCGATTATTATTACCAAGGACACTGATCGATTATTATTACCAAGGACACTGATCGATTATTATTACCAAGGACACTGATCGATTATAAAAA